>NW_027494661.1:0-269314 GCF_021521415.1 Bidens hawaiensis | reverse complement strand
GAACAGTGCGTCGTCAGAAATAATTTTAGTGGTGGATGTGACACCCGGTAAATTCCCAATCCCTTAAGCTAAGTAATCAACCTAATAATTAGGTGATTGTAAATACTATGCGCGCCATGTTAGTCAGCGCGTGCATTTGTTATGTGCGCCCTGCGCGAGCGCACCATGTTAAGAACCAGCGTGAGCATATGTTATATGCGCCATGCGTGAATGTTTTGGCTTTATGTTATGTTGTCTATGGGTTGACCATCCCGCATGATGCTAAGGCGGGTGCATCCTACATCGTTTATGCGCGTGCGGAAGGGAACTAACCTCCCCGCATGGCGGGAACATTGAGAGCTAGTTTGTCTGAAGCTCCAAGATGGAATTGACTTCAACATGACTGATCACTATGTTGAAATACCAAGACCACCTGGAGAATCTACAAATGAAACTCAATATCCCCAACTGCGAGAAGGTTACGCACCTACCCGCAGCAAAGAAATGTCCTTCACGCAGAAAGCTATGCGCACAAAGTGATGCGCACAGAACACTTAGTCTATTCTCCAGACATAAGGAGATTACTCCCGCCCAAAAGGAAACAGTAGCGTGTTTCAGAGATTTTCCACTTTTTTTTACTGTACACTGACAAAAGTACCTGAAAAAGCACACTGTAACATGAAAAGTCAACTGTCAGCCACCCTATTCTCACCAACCCCAGACCTGCATGTCCTGTCCAAATCAAATCAAGATCTTTTGTCCACTCCTCCACTTTTAAGTAAACAATAAACAATAATAATTTCCATACTTTATCATCATTACACCTAGATATGAAAAGATTTCAATCCCCTAAAGCAAGGGATTGTGTTCCCTTGAGTTTGCCTATAAATTTGTAACCTAAATTATCACCCAAAACACACTTCAAAGAACTACAAACTTGCACTAATCCTCTCCCAAGCATCCGTTGTTTCCAGCTCCGATCCTGTTACTAGGTAAGCCGAGAATATAACCTTGAGACCTACTATCCAACCCTTATATTCTCCTATTTCTTGATCTTAATATATATACTTGTTATTTAATCGTATTCTAGACCTTCGATTCCGAGGCCAACACCAAGAAAACCCGAATCTCGATTAATCCCTTAACAAGAACCACAGGTGAGTCTCACAGCCCCTATTTTCACTGTTTTCACTATTTTTAAACTGTTTTCGGGGCGAGGGACACGTACTTAAATAATGTTTTATCATGGTATACTTACAAGCTATGCAAGCGATTATGTGTTTAAGTTATGTTTCATGATGAGTAATGCAAACGGTTATCTAAGGTTTTCGATGTATGTGCGCTAGAACTCGAGTAAGTGATCACTTTACCATTGGAACTCTAAGGGTAGGGACTGCTGGTTTGATCCACCCACTCGTAGGGGTCGCACCTCTTTGCATGGACGAGTGCCTAGTATGGTCATGGGGCAGTACTATGGGTTTGAACCCGCTCGTAGGGGTCGCGCCTCTTTGCATGGACGAGCGCCTTGTTTTCCGGCACAACGTCCGCGCGTAACCCGCGGGACGGTATTATTATTTTAGCTCGTAGTGGCAGCGCCACTTTGCATAGACGAGCACAGTTCCCAGAAATGTTCGCGCGTAACCCGCGGAACGATTTTATCAGAATATGTTGATATAACTATGTTTTACCAAGCATGTGTTTTAATGATGCTATCAGAATTATGTTTCAGAATGATTTGTATCAAGATTATGATGCAATACGATTTATCAAGTTACTAAAACTTGTGAACTCACTCAGTTTATACTGATTCAAATGTTTTTACGTGTCTTTCAGGAGATAACTAGGTAGCGCATGGAGTCACACTTAGAGCACCTCACGCTGAACATCTAAACTAGCTTTTTGGAAGATTTTAGTTCTATCCCTTCGATGCGTGTGGTTGTTCCCGCCGCGCATGGGGATATGGCGTGGAAATCTTCAACAATTTTTATACTTGGATGTTTTTATGTAATTTTTAAACAATGTAATGTATTTGTATTAAACTATTCATGCGCAATGAAAATCTTACTTTGAATGTTTGCAATGGCCCGTGCTTAAGTATCAATTCCCACTCGCGCGCGCCCGGCTGTTTCCGCCGCTCAGGGCCGGGTGTGACAGATTGGTATCAGAGCACTGGTTATAGCGAACTAGGAAAAGAAGTTTTAAGCTAGACTATAACCGTTGGGGAATCGCATGAAATATTTTTCAAAGAAAATATTTTCAAAAGAAACTATACACACACTTAGGAACACGGGTCACACTGTCTAGTAAATAATGATAACATTATGTGCTCAGAGTACATGCGCTAAGTCTGATATTTTCACTCTTTTAAAGCGAGAATGCCTCCAACTAAAGCCAATGGAATTACCATGACACCCGAGGAACTCGCGGAAATAATCGCGCAGGCGATTGCGACACATGAGGCCAGCAAGGCCGAATCAAGTCAGGGTCGTCAGAATGAGACCCCAGAACCCGAATCAGGAGCCTTGGACAAAGGATGCTCCTATAAGACATTCATGGCCTGTAAGCCTTGGCCATTCAAGGGAACCGAAGGGGCCATTGGGCTCTACAACTGGATTGACAAGATGGAGACAGTTCTCTCCATTAGCGGATGTAGTGAGAACCAGAAGGTCCTTTACGCGACCTGCATGTTCCAAGAGGCAGCTTCGTCTTGGTGGAAGCTTCAAACGAAAACATTGGGGCGAGAAGTTGCTCTCCACAAGACCTGGGAAGAACTGAAGGAGATGATGATGAGGAAGTTCTGCTCTCGCGCAGAAATCCAGAGTCTACAACAGGAATTCTGGAACCACACCATGGTAGGAACGGATATCGACGCCTACAACAACCGGTTCAACGAACTTTGCCAGTTGGTGCCAGACATGGCAAACACGGAGGAAAAGAAGATCGAGAGGTATATTTTTGGGTTACCTCCTGTTGTTAGGGTTCCGCTCAACGCCGCAGCGCCTCCAACCTTTGATGAGGCGGTAGCGCGGGCCATTACCCTTACAAGGGATACGATCCGTGCGGGTATGTTGACTACGCGCGGAATCGAGCAGCGAACCTCTGATCCCAAGAGGAAATGGAACTCTTACCACCGAGGGTCCGACACCAAGCAGCCACCGTTCAAGAAGCAGGAAAGCGCAAGGGTTTACGCGATCCAGGCCGCGGAGCCACCACGAAAAGGATACAGCGGGCCTCGCCCATGGTGCAACAAATGCAAGTATCACCACGAGGGTGAATGCGCAAGAATCGAATGTGCCAAATGTGGCAGACCAGGGCACAAGACGATGAATTGCCGTGTCAGAGACGCTGGAGCAAGCGACAACTGCTACGCATGCGGGAAGCCAGGGCATTTTAGTCGGGATTGCCCGCAAAAGGGGAACCAAGCTCGCGGGAGAGCTTTTGTGATCGGCGCAGGCGAAGCTAAAGAAGAGCCGAATGTGGTAACCGGTACGTTTTTGCTTAACGGACAGTTTGCATCTGTCTTATTTGATACTGGCGCTGACCTAAGTTTTATATCCGCTGAGTTTAAAGACTCCCTAGGCCTAGCAACCAGTAGGCTAGACACGCCTTATACTATAGAACTAGCCAATGGTAGGCAGTTATGCGCGAACGAAAGAACTGAACAATGTGTTATAGTCATGGGAGGTCACGGGTTCAATATTAACTTGTTGCCAATAGATTTGGGAAGTTTTGACATTGTGGTAGGTATGGATTGGTTAGTTGAGAACCGCGCGGAAGTTATTTGCCATGAGAAGCAGGTTCGGATCCCACTGTTGAACGGAGAAACCTTGGTAATTCAAGGGGAAAGAAGGGGAGTTGCGACGAAACTGATTTTGTGCCTAAAGGCGCGAAAGTGCCTAAGGAAAGGGTGCTACGCCTTCCTGGCGCATGTCGTAAAGAAAGGAGATGAGCGAAGAATTGAAGACTTACCAGTAGTGCGCGAATTTCCAGAAGTTTTTCCTGAAGATTTGCCCGGATTACCGCCGCCGCGACAAGTCGAGTTTCGTATTGATTTAGTCCCAGGAGCTGCGCCAGTAGCTCGAGCGCCTTATCGACTAGCTCCATCTGAGATGCAAGAGCTATCCAATCAGTTACAGGAACTATTGGATAAGGGTTTCATACGCCCAAGCTTTTCACCTTGGGGAGCTCCAGTACTGTTTGTTAAGAAGAAGGATGGTTCGTTCAGAATGTGTATTGACTACAGGGAACTGAACAAGCTGACAGTCAAAAATCGGTACCCCTTACCGAGGATTGACGACTTATTTGACCAGTTGCAGGGATCCAGTTATTATTCGAAGATAGATCTACGGTCAGGATACCACCAACTTAGGGTCCATGAGGAAGATGTGCCGAAAACAGCCTTCCGAACTAGATACGGCCATTATGAGTTCTTAGTAATGCCTTTCGGGCTAACTAATGCGCCGGCTGTGTTCATGGATCTGATGAACCGCGTGTGCAAACCATACTTGGACAAGTTTGTGATTGTGTTTATAGATGATATTCTGATTTACTCACGGACCAAGGCCGAGCATGAGCAACACCTGAGATTGATTTTGGAATTGTTGAGGAAAGAAAAGTTGTATGCGAAGTTTTCCAAGTGCGAGTTTTGGCTTAGAGAAGTTCACTTTCTCGGTCACGTTGTAAACGAGAAAGGAATTCACGTTGATCCTTCCAAAGTCAAGGCCATCGAAAACTGGGAAGCGCCAAAAACCCCAACCGAGGTGAGGCAATTCCTAGGACTAGCTGGCTACTATCGACGCTTCATTGAGAACTTCTCCAAAATAGCTCTACCTCTGACCGCGCTAACTCAGAAAGACAAGAAGTTTGTTTGGGGCGAAAATCAGGAAACAGCATTTCAAATGTTGAAACAGAAGCTATGTAGTGCGCCAATTTTGTCTTTGCCCGAGGGGATGGATGACATTGTTGTTTACTGCGACGCTTCACATCAGGGACTTGGATGTGTCCTTATGCAGCGAGACAAAGTCATAGCGTATGCCTCACGCCAACTCAAGACCAATGAAAAGAACTACACAACGCATGATTTAGAACTTGGAGCGGTTGTCTTCGCGCTAAAGATTTGGCGCCATTACCTCTATGGTACAAAGTGTATAATCTTTACGGATCACAAGAGCCTTCAGCATATATTTGATCAAAAGGATTTAAACATGAGGCAACGAAGATGGGTGGAGTTGTTGAACGATTATGATTGCGAGATTAAGTACCACCCTGGAAAGGCGAATGTGGTAGCAGACGCGCTAAGTAGGAAGGAGCGAATAAAAACGCTACGAGTCAAGGCTCTAAGGTTGACCATTCACGCAAATCTCTCTACCCGCATCCGAGACGCTCAGCAAGAAGCCTTGAAACCAGAGTTTGTTAAAAACGAATGCCTTGGGGGTATGGTTAAGAATTTGGAACTTAAAGAGAACGGCAATCTATATTTCGCTAACCGCATATGGGTCCCTCTCAAGGGAGGATTGCGCGAGCAGGTATTGAACGAAGCTCACAAGACGCGGTATTCCGTACATCCTGGCGCAGACAAGATGTACCAAGATGTTAAAACGCTGTATTGGTGGCCCAATCTTAAAGGCGCCATCGCGACGTATGTCAGTAAGTGCCTGACGTGTTCGAAGGTAAAGGCTGAATACCAGAAACCATCAGGGTTGCTTCAACAGCCAGAAATTCCCATGTGGAAGTGGGAACAAATCTCTATGGACTTCATCACCAAACTGCCAAGGACACCTGGGGGTTATGACACAATATGGGTTATTGTGGATCGGCTAACTAAGTCAGCGCACTTCCTGCCTATCAAGGAAACCGATAAGATGGAAAAGTTAGCCCGACTGTATATTCGAGAAGTAGTTTCAAAACATGGAGTCCCAGTGTCCATCATTTCTGATAGAGATAGTCGGTTCACATCAAGGTTTTGGAGATCGTTACAAGGGGCTTTAGGTACTCGTCTTGACATGAGTACGGCATATCATCCTCAAACGGATGGGCAAAGCGAGCGAACAATCCAGACATTGGAAGATATGCTACGCGCGTGCGCAATCGATTTCGAAGGTAGCTGGGATACTCATCTCCCATTGGTTGAATTTTCTTACAACAACAGCTATCACACAAGCATTAAGGCTGCGCCGTTCGAAGCTTTGTATGGGCGCAAGTGTAGATCCCCACTGTGCTGGGCTGAAGTAGGTGACAAGCAAATGACTGGTCCAGAATTGATCCAAGAAACAACAGACAGGATTTTTCAGATAAGGGATCGCCTTAAGACAGCGCGCGACAGACAGAAGAGCTACGCAGATGTGCGAAGGAAACCATTGGAATTTCAAGTAGGGGATAAAGTACTTTTGAAAGTCTCTCCATGGAAAGGAGTCCCCCGTTTCGGCAAGCGAGGAAAGTTGAATCCGCGCTTCATTGGACCATTCGAGATCCTGGAAAGGATCGGTCCGGTTGCTTATAAACTCCGTTTACCCGCCGAACTCAGTGGAGTTCATGATACGTTTCATGTGTCCAACCTCAAAAAGTGCTTATCTGACGAAACGTTGATTTTGCCGATGGAAGAGATTCACATCGACAAACAGCTGCACTTCGTAGAAGAACCAATAGCAGTAACCGATTGGAAAGAACAAAAGTTACGCAGGAGCAAAATCAAGTTAGTAAAGGTTCAATGGAACTCGAGGCGTGGGCCTGAATTCACTTGGGAAAGAGAAGACCAAATGCGCAAGAAATACCCACACCTCTTTCAGAACATGGCTTCTGCCAGCAACGTCTCCTAAATTTCGGGACGAAATTCGTTTAACAAGGGGAGAATGTGACACCCGGTAAATTCCCAATCCCTTAAGCTAAGTAATCAACCTAATAATTAGGTGATTGTAAATATTATGCGCGCCATGTTAGTCAGCGCGTGCATTTGTTATGAGCGCCCTGCGCGAGCGCGCCATGTTAGTCAGCGCGTGCATTTGTTATGTGCGCCCTGCGCGAGCGCACCATGTTAAGAACCAGCGTGAGCATATGTTATATGCGCCATGCGTGAATGTTTTGGCTTTATGTTATCATGTAACTTAACGTTATGTTGTCTATGAGTTGACCATCCCGCATGATGCTAAGGCGGGTGCATCCTAAATCGTTTATGCGCGTGCGGAAGGGAACTAACCTCCCCGCATGGCGGGAACATTGAGAGCTAGTTTGTCTGAAGCTCCAAGATGGAATTGACTTCAACATGACTGATCACTATGTTGAAATACCAAGACCACCTGGAGAATCTACAAATGAAACTCAATATCCCCAACTGCGAGAAGGTTACGCACCTACCCGCAGCAAAGAAATGTCCTTCACGCAGAAAGCTATGCGCACAAAGTGATGCGCACAGAACACTTAGTCTATTCTCCAGACATAAGGAGATTACTCCCGCCCAAAAGGAAACAGTAGCGTGTTTCAGAGATTTTCCACTTTTTTTTTTTACTGTACACTGACAAAAGTACCTGAAAAAGCACACTGTAACATGAAAAGTCAACTGTCAGCCACCCTATTCTCACCAACCCCAGACCTGCATGTCCTGTCCAAATCAAATCAAGATCTTTTGTCCACTCCTCCACTTTTAAGTAAACAATAAACAATAATAATTTCCATACTTTATCATCATTACACCTAGATATGAAAAGATTTCAATCCCCTAAAGCAAGGGATTGTGTTCCCTTGAGTTTGCCTATAAATTTGTAACCTAAATTATCACCCAAAACACACTTCAAAGAACTACAAACTTGCACTAATCCTCTCCCAAGCATCCGTTGTTTCCAGCTCCGATCCTGTTACTAGGTAAGCCGAGAATATAACCTTGAGACCTACTATCCAACCCTTATATTCTCCAATTTCTTGATCTTAATATATATACTTGTTATTTAATCGTATTCTAGACCTTCGATTCCGAGGCCAACACCAAGAAAACCCGAATCTCGATTAATCCCTTAACAAGAACCACAGGTGAGTCTCACAGCCCCTATTTTCACTGTTTTCACTATTTTTAAACTGTTTTCGGGGCGAGGGACACGTACTTAAGTAATGTTTTATCATGGTATACTTACAAGCTATGCAAGCGATTATGTGTTTAAGTTATGTTTCATGATGAGTAATGCAAACGGTTATCTAAGGTTTTCGATGTATGTGCGCTAGAACTCGAGTAAGTGATCACTTTACCATTGGAACTCTAAGGGTAGGGACTGCTGGTTTGATCCACCCACTCGTAGGGGTCGCACCTCTTTGCATGGACGAGTGCCTAGTATGGTCATGGGGCAGTACTATGGGTTGAGCCCGCTCGTAGGGGTCGCGCCTCTTTGCATGGACGAGCGCCTTGTTTTCCGGCACAACGTCCGCGCGTAACCCGCGGGACGGTATTATTATTTTAGCTCGTAGTGGCAGCGCCACTTTGCATGGACGAGCACATGTTCCTGAAACGTTCGCGCGTAACCCGCGGGACGGTATTACTTATTTTAGCTCGTAGTGGCAGCGCCACTTTGCATAGACGAGCACAGTTCCCAGAAATGTTCGCGCGTAACCCGCGGGACGATTTTATCAGAATATGTTGATATAACTATGTTTTACCAAGCATGTGTTTTAATGATGCTATCAGAATTATGTTTCAGAATGATTTGTATCAAGATTATGATGCAATACGATTTATCAAGTTACTAAGACTTGTGAACTCACTCAGTTTATACTGATTCAAATGTTTTTACGTGTCTTTCAGGAGATAACTAGGTAGCGCATGGAGTCACACTTAGAGCACCTCACGCTGAACATCTAAACTAGCTTTTTGGAAGATTTTAGTTCTATCCCTTCGATGCGCGTGGTTGTTCCCGCCGCGCATGGGGATATGGCGTGGAAATCTTCAACAATTTTTATACTTGGATGTTTTTATGTAATTTTTAAACAATGTAATGTATTTGTATTAAACTATTCATGCGCAATGAAAATCTTACTTTGAATGTTTGCAATGGCCCGTGCTTAAGTATCAATTCCCACTCGCGCGCGCCCGGCTGTTTCCGCCGCTCAGGGCCGGGTGTGACACAACGCCATATGATGTATGGAGAGAAAGCTTCAAAATCTCACTCGTTGATAATATTTTAGTGACAACGTACCATCGGCTGCAGAATTACGAGTGGGTGGGGACTGATTTAGGGTTAATTGGCTAAGTGGGATTTGGGAATGTGAATTGGGTTGGGAAGGAATTTTAGGAACGCGGGAGTATTTGACTTTTTTAGAAATTTTTAAATTTGAAAGAAAACATATACAATTGGTTTTACGGCCAACAAACAAATGCACAGGTATTTTTTTCGGGGTGACCCAATGGTAAAATGTTACCCTTAGCTGGCCCAATCAAACCATACGGATCCATTAAACTCCTCCAAGTTATCTCCACTTCCGAGGAGAACTCTCCCGCACGAAGGCTCATTAGTGGTAAAACCCGGACGCACTTAAAATCGAACTAGATATCACAAAGATTGAGAAACCAAACTTTCTACCACTACACCACATTGGAAAGTACACAAACTTATATAGATGGAAAAAAATTTAGAACTTATAGAAATAAGAGGGAATTAATGATATTCTGGAGGTACAAATTAAAATATATTTTAGTTTTAGGAAAAATTTAAATGTTTGAACAAAAATGAAAACTGTGAAAAATATTTGTGGCCAAACAAGAAGATACGTAAAAATATTCAAAAAAAAAAATCATAACTCAAAAATTTAAAAAAGGAAACTATTTTCCCCCGTTTTTCAAGTTAAAAAAACCCTGAAAAAGACACAGTGTAGAAAAAAGACACAATGACAAAAATAAACAAAAAAGAAATAATAAAAAAACACAATACCGAGCAAAATATAACATAGTGTTGAATAATATAACGCAATATTAAGAAAAACAAGTCACACACACACAATAATCTTTTTTACTCAACATTTTTTATTTATTTATTTATTTGTTTTTTTTTTTTGAAACGGGGAAGAAGTGAGAAACATTCTTGTTTTTATACTTTTGTTATTTATTTAAAATTTTTAGTTATAGTTTATTTTATTAATTTTATATTATTTTTAATGGGGTTTGTTTGTGGCCATCACTTTTTCTCATTTTTCTCATTGTTTGTTTTCTTTTAAAGAATAATTTGAGATTTAGTTTTATTACATTGTGATATTGAATATTTAAGAAAAAAATAATATTAACACTTATATAAAAATTGTCTTTTTAAAATATTAAAATATGTAAGTCTATATAGTAAAAGAATATGTGTAATATAAATTATGTACGTAATCTGGTTATATATTTATAGTCATTGTTTATCAAGAAATTTCTAATGTGTACAACTTTTTTTATATTGCAACTATTTTTATATCGTTAATATTTTAATTATGTTTTGAATAACTATATACATCCATTATATTTAATGGATTATCCATGAGTGTCAGTTTGTAGTTCTTTCATACATAAAAAGCACTTTGGGACTTAATATCAGTTCCGTTTATGATCACTTACAATGTTTTTGCAAATGGTTTGAGACTATCGATAGGCGTTTGAGACTAATTAATAAGTCCCAAATACGGCCAAAATAGGAATAGTTATTACTGGTTTTTAGTCTATAAACTATTTCTTTAAAAGGGTACAATATGCCTCAGTTATTAGAGATTGATTTTCAGTCTCCAATACATTCCTTCCACATTAGAGACTGAAAACCAGTCGCCATACATTTGCATGTTTTTCATTACATATTTGGGACTGATTTTCAGTCGTCGATAAGTTTCCTTCTAATACCATATATTTCCTATACATATTGGTAACTGAATTTTAGTCTCTAATAAGGTGCCACAATATTAGCGACTGGTTATCAGTCACTAATATCTTTCACGTAAAAATCAGTCCCAAATATTATTAGTGACTGATAAATTAGTCTCAGATGTCAAGTATTCGAGACTGATATATCAGTTCCTTAAAGTTTAGTCTCTAATGGTCACTTTTTTGTAGTGATTGGGCAGTACACTCGCACGGATACTCATTACACACCACATCAAACACTACAAACCAATACAAGGGGATATTTTGATATATATATATATATGTGTATATATATATATATATATATATATATATGGGAGGAGTTCAAATGAGAACCACTTAGGACATCTCCAGTGCCACTTAGGGGGTGTTTGTTTTTTCTTCAAACATCTTCAAGGAGCTAATGTCTGCAGGCGCGCAGACATTACCCTTGAAGACTGTTTGTTTTTTTTCTTAAAACAGATCTGAAGTTATCTTCTTTCATCTTAAAAGAAAAGCAAGGAAATCTTGCTTAAAACATCTTCACAAAAAAACCTTTGCAGCCACCCTCTCATCCACTGCTCCTACCACCGTCCGCCAACACCACCACCCACCGTACGCCGCCACCACCACCCCCGTACCCCGCCGCCACCGTCCACCACCATCCACCGCCACCACCACCACCACCGTCCACCACCCACCATCCATCACCACCACCGTCCACCACCCACCATCCATCACCACCACCGTCCGCCACCACCACCACCATCCATCACCGCCACCACCACCATCCATCACCCACCACCACCACCATCCATCACCGCCACCACCACCACCATCCATCACCGCCACCACCACCGTCCACCACCCACCATCCATCACCACCACCGTCCACCACCCACCATCCATCACCACCACCGTCCGCCACCACCACCACCATCCATCACCACCACCGTCCACCACCCACCATCCATCACCACCACCATCCATCACCACCACCACCATCCATCACCGCCACCACCACCATCCATCACCCACCACCACCACCATCCATCACCACCACCGTCCACCACCAACCAAAACCATCCATCACCACCACCCATTGTCCACCACCACCATCCACCGCCACTACCCACCGTCCGCCGCCACTACCACCATCCACCACCACCACCTTCCACCACCCACCAAAACCAAATCGGCATGGCAAGCAAAGACTAAAAACTAGATGTAACTTGAATAAATGACTTCTATCTTGTGAGATAAGTTTGACAGTTATGCAGACAGTATCAGCTTATAAAAACAAACAGTCTTATATTTTCAGCTTGCAGATCTTCAGACCACATCTTCAGTTGCAGACATGAAAACAGATGAAATCAGCTTGCAGACAGTTTATGTCTGCAAAAACAAACAGCACCTTAGGCTTTAGGCTTTGGCCTAGTGGTAAGAGGGATTCCCTCTTTTGATGGATGCCCAGGATCTGGGCTGTGGTGATATGTATATATAGGAGTTTTAGGGGTTTAGGAAATAGCCATTTTGCTATTCAAAAAAAAAGGACATCTTCGGTGAGCTGCTTTGAAATCCCACGTGGAGTTGTTCATATTTCAAACACTTAAAACCTACCAGTGGAGGTGTCAGTCCAAATTGCAATGGCTTGGAATTACAAACCGTGTGTGAAGCTATCACATGGGCCCCCAATAATTCACAGTTTTACATAATATATGGACACGTTAATTTGAAATGGCCTTGTGCTTTTTAGGTTGTTAAATTAATAATTTTGTAACCTAATCTAATATACATATGCGTGTGTTTTTCTTTTTTCTCTTTTTTTTTCCTTTTTCTATTTGCTAAGCTGTATGTTTTTTTAATTTTATGAACGCTTTTTCTTAAAATATTGTATGTTTTAATTTTTTTAGGTATGTTTTTATCTAGTAAATTTTTGTATCTTTTATTATTAAAGTTATATTACATATACGAACGAAATAAAAAAATAATTAAGAATAAAATATATAAATTAATACATATTAAATAAAAGAGAAAAGTAGATGATGAGTTGGATGGTGAGCTGACGGTTTGAAATAAGGACATATAATGCCCACTAGAGGATAAATAAATGTTTGTAAATGTTGGTTTAAAATCTGATGTGTCATGCTAAAGTGACGGTTTGGAATTAAAGACAAGAGCTACCAATAGAGATGCTCTTACTTTTGTAAAAACTCAAGTCATTTTAACCAATCACATAAATCGTTGGCATCAGTTAAATCGTCCAGCACACCATCGTCACTGGTCAAAATCGTCCACCCAGGGCCGTCTTTGAGGCATGGCGGGGTAGTCGACGGCCACAGGTCCGACACCCTACTAGGCCAAAAATATTTTTTTTTTCCAAAAATAGTTATATGTATTTTTATTAAAAAAAATATGTATAATCAATATTTCAACACAATTATATAACCACTAATCAAAAGGTTGTGGATTCTAATCTTGTTTGAGACAAATTTAAGCTTATTTTTATACAAATTTTTTTACACAACTCAAATCATAATCAAGTAAGCTCATTTAAAATTAAATTGTTTAAACCCAATAAAATTGTTCTTTTACTTAAGGCCCGAAAAAAATTTCGCCCTTGGCCCAAAAAAAATTTCGCCTTCTCGAAGCCGAACCTGCGTCCACCACCCATTGTCGTCTGTCAAAATCCGTTAAGAGTGCTAAAATCGTTTTTTTTGGTGGTGTTTAGAAGTGGCAGATCTTGATGCGTTTGTTGCAGGTGATATAAATTGATTTATCCTATTTTTGATATCTCAACTCATGTGGTTTAATCCATTTTTAAAGTATCATGTCATGTTAACTCATGTAGAGGTTAAACCATTTTCTTTGAATGACATGGAGTGAAAGAGAAAAAATGAGTGATATAAAGCTTATGTGGAATTAAGTTGAGTTATTGTATACCTCATGGCCTAAGGTCATGGATTGACGTGAAGATAAGGGGGGGGGGGGGGGGGGGGGAGGGGTGGTTATCACTCATCACACACCCCACCCAATCAAATGGTGTCACATCACCAACCCTAAATTCATCACATGTGATGGTTTTTTACTAGGGGTGGTGTTGTGGTGTGTGATGGATGTGATGAAATAATCCATCCAACGGCTCCATTCCTTGGTTTTCACCCATCACACGCGTGATGGCCATCACGCAAATCTCATCACTCAAGCTTGACAAGGCACTGGCGGCGGTGTGCAAAAACCCATCACGCGTGATGGAGCACCCTTCACGCACCGCCCCGTCCCTCCTAAGATTGTGGGTTGAAGCGTCGGAAGATCAAACATAGCGTTGGTCGTGATTCAACTAATAATTATTATCCTCTTCCCCTTTTAACTTTATTTCAGCTTAGTTACTAACCAATTTCAAATGTCTTGTGTTTTATTATAAATTTTTTTACTGCTTATTTTTTTCCCTATAATTGAATATTAGCCTAAATATTTTGTTTGTGATTAGTTGGATGACGTTATCTAATACATACGAAAGATAAATTAAATGAGTTTTGTTATGCTATTTTTCCGTGTGGTGTAGTTTACATATATGGAACTTCGTATTTCAGTTTTTACGCATATGTATATCATTAAGTTAATATATGCAACTTAGTATGATCAATTCTAAAATACAAAAATACTACAGTTACATATATATATAAACATATATGAACATGAGAATACGTAGTTTTAGTGTAATTACATGTGTAACTACAATGTTACATATACGTATACCACCACTAACTTACATATATGCATACAACCATTAACTTTGATTTAGCATGTACGTCAAACACAAATAGCAATATACAATCATTAACTTTGATCTAGCATGTACGTCAAATACTAATAGCAATATGAAAAGAAAGAGAAAAATGCTTAAATTATTTAAATAATAGGAATATATAATAGAGATTAAAATTGAGGAGAGTGAAGAGAAATAATGAAAATGTAAAAATTGAGGAGAGTGAATGTGATTTTGAGGAGTAACTAATATTTTCAGTTACCCAATTTGCCATTTACCTTTTTAATTAATCTTCTTAAACTTCTAATTAATTACCTAATTGCCATTATGCATGTGAACCATTGATCTAATAAATAAATGACTGAGATTGATTTAACTGGTTTCAAGAAAACTATGGTTCTTAACTAGGAATATCCCCAAGAGCTTTGCGCGTGTAAGTCCGCAATGATACAAATTCTTAACAGTTAACGGTAATGTCGGTCCCTTATCCATGGCAGCAGCTCCTGGGTTGCAATAACATTAACAATCCATAAGCCACGTTTCTGATCTTAATGTTCTTTTAACCTACTGTTTGTACCTTAGGTTTATGAAGTTGATACCAAAGTATAGTTGCTACAGTAATTCTGCTTCCTTCTGATCAGTTCCCGACTTCAATTGAAATCACTACAATAATCCTTTTTAAACATACAAAATCTTTAAGAATATATAGTTTGTATAATAACTAATAAGCTTAACAATTACCTTGGTAAATGGCGACCAATATGCAGTCCTTGTGTAGTGATTTCAGTCCACTTCAACCTACAAGAAGAAGAACTAAGCGTTTTCGGGCTGAATGGTCATAATGAAAGCCTAGTGAGACGGCTCACAAATGAAACCGAAATGTTCGTCCCGATTGTTGGTGAAGAAGGTTCTGGGAAGACCACACTCGCCCGTGCGGTTTATATGAACAGAAAGACGAAAGAGCACTTTGAATTCCAGTCATGGATTTCTGTGACAGAGGAGCATTCGGCTGAGCGTATCATACCCAGCATTTTAAGAAGTATGTATATGGTGAATGGTAGGAGGTACCTGATTGTAGTTGATGGTGTTGGGAGTTATGGTGTTCTTCAAGATCTTAAAAACTCATTCCCAGATGAGAAAAATGGAAGTAAGGTAATCTTTACGTCCCGAGCAATTCCAGAGAAGATGGAGTTAAAACCACATATTATGAAAAAGTTGAATGACGAGGAAAGCTGGAAAATGTTT
Organism: Bidens hawaiensis; assembly: GCF_021521415.1. NCBI lineage: Eukaryota > Viridiplantae > Streptophyta > Magnoliopsida > Asterales > Asteraceae > Bidens > Bidens hawaiensis. The sequence goes on along the minus strand of NW_027494661.1, from coordinate 253,481 downwards.
TTGAACAAGGCTGGAAAGGAAAAGGAAGCTGATCAAATTGTAACCACGCTGAAACGTAAGATCTTAACCATATGCAACGGCTCGCCTCAAAACATTGTCTTAATGGCGGGGCTTCTTTCGAATAACGAAATAACAAGATGGTCATCGGTGATTGACGATGGTCGATGTCCCAATGATGTTCTCAGAATCTGTTATAACAACTTGACCATCCCTAAAGATGACAACTCGAAGCTTTGCTTATTATACATGGCTCTTTTCCCTAAAGATTATGACATTCCGGTACGCCGGTTGCTTCGACTATGGCTAACCGAGGGTTTTGTGAGGAGAGAACACAAAGACCAGTTCCCAGAGGATTTGGCACAACGATGTTTTGAGAAACTGGTGGGTCGTAATATTATTCAGATAACCAAACTAAGATCTGACAAGAGCCCGAGACGATGTCGTTTAGTTTCTGTTTTTCACGGTTTTTTGTTGCCAAAAGCCCAGGATATTGGCCTGTTCTACATCCAAAGGGATTCAGAAAACTTTGAACATGCAGCGGGTCCGTTTGGTGTGGAACGCTTGGTTCAACACATAAGCACCCCAGACGCCTTTGCCCATCAGCAAGCACAGGTAGAGGTTGATCCGCCTCTTTTGTGGTCATATCTATCGTTTAACTTCCAAGCAAAAGACATATCAGAAAAACAAGCGGGGATGGTTTTGAGTAGAATTATTACAAGTGATTTTGCGTTGTTGAGGGTGCTTGATCTTGAAGGGGTGTACAAAACGAGCCTGCCCGATAAACTCGGTCACTTGCGCCTTTTGAGGTACCTAGGACTGAGGTGGACTTTCTTGGAGAATCTCCCTAAATCTGTGGGAGACCTATCGTATCTAGAAACCTTAGATGTAAAGCACACTTGTGTTGATAGTCTAGCCGACTCCATTTGGAAGCTTAACCGCCTTCGTCATCTCAATCTCAACAATGTCCGGCTATCGATGCCGCCTAAAAGCTCTTCAAGTCTAGTAACCCTATGGGGACTGGTTTTAGATGAAAAGATATCCGTTACTCAAGGTTTGGGGAAATTGCTTGAAGCTCGGGGTGTTGAAGTTGTGGGTGCTGAAGAATCTGGAAGAGTGGGATGTGGAGGAAGAAGCAATGGAGAGGCTTAGAGAAGTTGAAATTAGAAGATGCCATAGGTTGAGCAACATCCCATGTGAAATACTGCAGAAACAACAAAAGGGTTTGGAGGAATTAATATTAACAGACATGCCTGTTGAGTTTGTGGCAGAAATCAAGAAAAGAAAACCCAAGTACACATCACTCACAATCAAATAATCTACATGCTCTTTCCTCTTTTATGTGGCCCATGATCAGATTTTCGTTATATTTTGTTTTTTACTTTCTCCCAGTATTTTGTTCAACTTTTCTGTTATTCTTTCTGGAGGACTATGAACGTTTAGTTATACGGTCGGTCGACTGCTTTTATTTATCATATATGCTTGTATATTATTAAATAATAATCAGTTTTTTTGAACCCATGCAAATTGTGGCATAAGGTGCGTGGTTGGTATATAAATAGAACTAATCACATACTCATCAACACTCATCTTTTACTTCACCTTCCAGCAACATCTTTATCATGTGTCAACGGAAAAGGGTCCATAAGTCTCGCAAAAGCTATCTAATTAATGATCTTTTGAAGTGTAAAAAACACAAACCTTACTAAAGATTGTACGAGCACTCGCGGATTTATTCATTGGATCTGGGTTCTTGTGCACTAACTTGGTTGCAAAAATCTCAAAACCTGTAACAATCAATAAACACATGTGAGAGTCTATTATCACTATCACTATCACTGAATGGTTCAAAAGGGTCAAGAGAAAGGTTAAAAACCAACGTTGATCTTCTACCTCTTGCACAAGGTTAACTTATGGTAATCAGAGTTAGTAAAACCATTGTAATTAAAAAAAGGAAAAGAAAATAAATCTGACTACAAATCAAAAGGGTCAATAAGACTTCTTTAGAATGATCGCTATAGGTAAAATCTTTTAGCATAGCGTTGTGAAGCAACATTGACAATCAGCAAGACTATTTCCTTGTACTCTTAACAGGTCAAATCAATGTATTATTTGACTTCTAACTTTTGCCGCATGCTAATACGAAATTCAAAGGCTAATCGATACAAAACTTTTTTTTTTTTGAAATAACGACTTTCTTGTATTTAAGCTACCGGACTATCCGAATTTGAAGAGTTCCGTTGCACCACTCTGGCTAAACTATGACTTCTTAACTGGGTCTACGCTAGCTTCAGAGTTTGGCTTAGTTAAATTAACCATATGTGAATGCCCTTAAAAAGATTTATTTACTTTAATCGGGTCAAATAAATGTATTTTTTTTCTAACGAAGAAAACAGGGAAAACATTATAGTTTTTTTTTTCGAATTATTTTGATTTTGAGTTATGATTTTTTAATTAATTTTTTACCTTTTAAAGATTTTTTGTGTGGACACAACTCTCTTTTGTATTTATCATTTTTGTTCTCATTTATAAAATAATTGACCTTTTGTTCCGGTGCATTTCATTTTAATCATATTAATTTACTTGAGTTCCAACCCATTGACCCTATTGTTTCAAGTTTTCTTTTAGCAAAAACTCGAAGTTTGTATAAAATTCTTCGTTTTAAACCTTCATCACCACCTAATGTTAGGGGGTGTTAATCATGTTGAATTGACGGGTTAACGGGTTGACTTCAGGTTGAAAGGTTGAAATGTGCATCCCAAATCCAACCCATAGTATTATTCGTGCTAGATATTTCAACCCTAATCCTCACACACAAATTCTGGTTGACCCAAAAATGATCTGTTTGACTAATTTATCAAAAACATTTGAAGATTTTTGTAAATAGAGGGGATATAATTTAGAATTTGTAGAAAAGATGAGTAATATGATTTTTTTTATTATTTAGAAATAATTAAAATCAAGAAGTTTTATTGGAAATTCATAAGTATATTCGGAAAATGGATGATGGAAAAAAAAATACAAAAATATAACTAAAGGGTTAATTTAAATATTTATACGGGTTAACGGGTCAATTTATTTTTTTATGGGTCAACCCAAACCCGCCCCTCTTTTTTTAAATAGGTAACGCTAGTTAACTTGAACCCAACCCGTTTTTAAACGGGTCGTTTTAGCTAACTCAAAACCTATGTTTTTCCGTGTCGAGTTTGGGTCTATATATATATATATATATATATATATATATATATATATATATATATATATATATATATATATATATATATATATATAGGGGAGGGTTATCCTAAAAATAAGTAGTTTTCTAGGAAGACTAGGAATAAATCATAGCCATTGGATCATGTAAATCAATGATTGAAATTTAAAATTACCAAAAACCGTCATAGTTTCCTAGAATTACTCTTTCAGCATTATAACCGACATAGTTTCCTAGAATTATTCACTCACCATAGGTTTTAATGCCAAATGTCAAAATTCTATTGGTTCTTACCATTCCTAGAAAACTTCTTCTTTTTATTTGAACCCTTTTCTCTCTCTCTCTCTCTCTCTCTCTATATATATATATATATATATATATATAAAAGACAACTTTCTCAAGCTTTGTCTAATGTACATTTTGCATATTTTATTGTACAACATTCTTAACATATCATATATTATATATATGAAAGATGAAAGGTTACACAATTTCAAGTGTGGTATAATGGTAAGTATGCTATGTTTGAGCATTCTCAATCCATTTTTCATTCTCAATCTCTATAATTACACTAAAAACATCATTTTTCTCTCTCATTTTCAATTAAATAATATTTTTTATACTTTTATAATTACATTTTCTCTATCCTTCACTCACAACCACTTTCAAAAATATTAAAAAAATTATAGAGGTGAACAGCGTGTTTCTCGAAATTTAACCATGAACAGTAACATTTTCCCTCTCTTCCTCTCACTACCACTTTTAACCATCTCTAGAAAATAGAGAACCCTCTCACGTAATTTGGAGAATCGGTTAGGAATGCTCTTAATTGCCAAGGGACATAAGTTCAATTCTTCCTTTGCTCGACTTTATTCTTTCAATTCTTTTGTTTACTTTTTTTAATAATAATAATCTTTTCTTACACATACAAACACAAACCGAGCTACATTTAGATAATGGGTAAGTGAGCAACAAGCTGCGCCGTTATCCTCTTTTGAATCGCAAAGCCTATTCTAATAAATATCAATCTTTGGTTCCTCGGGCTCAGCGAGTCACTGTGGGCCACCTTCTGCACACGCTCCAAAAAGCGAACAACCTCGGGACTACCTTTTTTTTCATGTTTTTTAAGCTATTCTTTTATTTTTTACGTTTTTGTGTGTGTGTGTGTTTGAAGTTTAAGTTTACTAAATTATATATATATAAATACACACACACACACACACACATATATATATATATATAGGGAAAGTATAGAATGAAAACTTGGTTGAGTTATGAAAACCCTGAAAACTCAAAATGTGTGGTTAAAATTAGGCCACATAGGTCTTTTATAGTTTTAATCTTTTTAATTTTAGAAGGGCACATAAGTAGTTTTATATATACTCTTTTCTATTTCCTTGGCATATGTATCAGTCTTCATCTAAAACAAATAATCATTCTTTCATTCATTCATTCTCTCTCTCTCTCTCATTTGATTATTCAAACTCAAAGATCTATAACTCGCTACCACCACTAATTGATCACCACCTTACCACACTAACCCACCTTCTCCACTACCTGCAACACATAGAGGACGTCACCACCGGGTTGACGGTTGACGAATATGTTCATCGTTGCCGTCGTGGAGAGAGAGTGGATCTGTATGTAACAACTCGGATTTTCAACTTATACTTTTACCCGACTCGTTCCAATGTTCGGGCTATTTTAATTAAATAAACATAATTGCGTTTGTCGAGCTAAATTGATTATTTTATTAATATTTAATTACTTATAATTATATCTTTTGAGTTTTGACATATTTAACCCAAAACGTAGAGTTTTAACTTCTTTTGTGCCCATCCTCAAACTCCAGGGTCTTATATGCAAATATTGTTATAATCCGTATCACCAATCTGAATACCCATTGATCCAAACCTGTTTTCATATTCAACTTCTTGAACCCGAATTGATAATCTGTTAGTTTGAATCATAATCTTCGTATTATAGATAAAGTTTATCTCGTAATTATCAAATCTACGTTATTTGCGGCATATTAATCCATTTAAACGCATTTACTAATCTAAAATCATTCATCATTATCCGGATTATAATTCAACCGAAACCCTAAAAATCATTTTCTATATAAACGATCATAAGAACTCAATTAAATTCACACCAACCTTCCTCTCACCATCGCCAACTATAACCCTATCCATAATCATATTAGTTTTGCCGTTTATAAGCTTGTTCGTAACGTATTTTGGCTGGCTCTGTTCTAATTCAATTAGCATTTGTTTGGACATCGATCGAGGTAATTAGATACATGGTTATGATCGAGAGTTCATTCTTATCAATAGCCCTATGGTTGATTTGATCAAACGTATCGAATTCGATCAAATCAATTGTTAGGGTTCATATTCAAAAACTGTTTAATCTGCTTGTGCTTATAACTAATTAAAACGGGCTATGTATGCACGTCGCTGATAGCTCAGCCGGTTAAACACATGAATCACAGGGGGCAGATCGCGGGATCGACCCACTGTCACCCCGGATTTTTAGTAATTTTTGTTTATTTTTCTTTTAAAACACTTTATAACTATATTAATAATAATAATAATTAATTAACACCATTTTAATGAAAACCGACTTAATAATACTTGCTTTCTCGCGTTGTCGTTCGTATATGTAAGAATATAAGTATATGTACACACGCGCGCGCGTGCGCACGCACACACACACACATATATATATATCTTAAAAGCTAATATTTTGATATATACATATAAACATATATATAAAACTAAAAATAATATTTACAAAGGTAAGTTTTCTTTTTATAACCAAACTAATTATTTTTACATACAAAAATTCTTATATATAATATTATAATAATAATATAATATTAACTTAATAATGGTTATCGAGTTTTCGTAATCAACCTTGTACTTTACTTAGCGTATCCGTATTTCTCTTTGTTCTTTCTTAGGCTTAAACGTTCACGTGTGATTTCCCACATTCTTATTATCTCAATCACCTGTGTTCGTCTATTGAGGTTAGTACCACATTCCCCTATTTTACCGCTTTTAATGTTTTGGGGACATATGCGTCAACATATTTTCTCCTATTTATACATATACTCAAACTATAACTATTGTCTTATGTGTTAACAATTTTATACCATACTTCTTACGTGCTTACATACTTATTATGAATCGCATTCGGAGAGGTTCAACATAATCTCATAATAGTATGATCATACGACAGTCGTCATAGCTTCGTGCTTTTCGACATCTCATTTATCTTTGCTCATTGGTTAAATTTCTTATCTCATTTGACTTGTTGCAATACTTATATTTTATATACTATATGTACATTAAACTGGTGTGTTGCTCACTCAACCTTGTGTTGACAAAACTACTTTATTGTAAACGCATATGCAGGTCATCGTGTGACTTGAAGCAATTCAAGTTGGAAGATCACTTAAGGAATAAAGTTAGAGAAATTTAACAAGATTTATGTTTTTATACTTTATGTTTGTTGGTGAACTATTAGTTGGATTTTGTATTGAATACTTGGTTTTTATTTGAATTTATTAAATAGATATTGAAATTCCCATATAGTGCATGATGGTACCTTGAGAGCTGTGGACAATCAGTTCACGCCCCGGCATTTCTGCCGTAGGTTGGTGTTCGACAGATTGGTATCAGAGCCGAAGGTTTAAGATAGGTCGTTAGTGGTGCCATAATAACATGCTTAGGAACCCCACGTGCTTATCTGTTTACCTTTATGTGTTCAAATTAAATTGTTTACAGCATTTTCACATAATTATTTATTTATTGCTATGCACATACACACAAACTCCGAGGCTAGCCTCAGCATTCAAAGAAAACTTTTCGAAATTAGATTGCTTTTATTTTCGGGAAATTACTTAAGAATTCCCACCTGTTGTTTTCGCTCGTTCACCTTAGGGCTAGGTTATGTGGCATGTCCCTGTAATAACTGAAAGGGGGAGAGAAACTGTGAGTTGGGCCTTGGCAAAACGGTTCCAAGAACCAAAGGTAAGACGCTATTCCTTACCTTGGGGATAACCTGAGCACAGTACTCGACCCTATGAACCCGAGCGAGACCCAAAAATTCCATATGACCGACACCCTAGGTTATCAACCGTAACCACATTAGTGGTTGCCCTATAATATTTTTTAAACCGAATTCATGGTGATTCGTGGCTAAACTCGGTTTTCCCGATTATTGTGTTCCGTTATTTAAATGGTTAATTGGGTGGAAAATCCATGGAACTCATAACCTACTATCCATTTGTCACTTTGTTTTATGTTTTTGTTGGAGTCGTCATACGTGGTGATTCACGAGATACTCCAACACACGTATTTCTATCGTTTGTTCGTTATTTAGTTTGGTTAGTTAAAACGCCATGTAACGCTCATTGGGCCGCTTCATTTTATTGTTAATTCGTTAATTAGTTGGGACAATCAAAATGCCATGTAATGCTCATGGGCTGTCCAACTCAGTTGTTTTTTTTCGTTAGTTCGCTGGGCCATTCAAATTGCCATGGAAAGCTCATGGGAGGCCAACATCCACAATTTATATTTCGTTATTAAACTTAATCAAATAAAAATCTAAATTTTAAACTGACTTATATCCTCGTGTAGTCATCACAAATAAATCGTATTGACTACCTCATCTAATAACTATATCTAATAACTATATACGTAATGTACCCCCCCTCATTTTATAATCTTTTACTTTCAATCCTTATGACACAAATCCCCTTACTTCTTAAGCAAACGTTATTATAAGTTATATATATACTTAAACATTTTATTATTCTAATATTTTCCTCAACTTATCCTTTTTCTTATAGATCCTCATTTTTGGTCCCTATAGAATGTCGTCTCTAAGAAACCATCGTCGTCACCAACGTTCATCTGGTTCACGCGATCGCCGCTTGGCTGCTAGGATCTCAAAAGAATTCATTGCTGCAATGCCCACGATAGTCACTCAGATCCAAAGCCTCAACTCCAACGGATCCGCCTACTCGTCTGCACCAAATAACTATGATTTCCGTAACTTTTTAAGAACCAAACCTTCATCCTTCCGTGGTGAGGAAAATGCCACCGCTTTGCTTCAATGGTTCGAGGAAATAAAAAACCATCTTCATCCACTGCGAATGTCCGGATGTCAAACGGACCAACTTCTCCTCCAGCCGATTCGAGAGTCGATCTGTCATATGGTGGAATGCCCTGAGGAATGACCAAGGGTCTGACTTGGTCGTATCCATGCCTTGGGAGGAACTAAAGGAGGCAATGAAGAAAGAGTTTTTCCCGAAACACGAACTACAGAGATTGGAGTCTGAGTTTTGGGAACTTAAACAGGTTGGTGGGGATAACTCTACCCACTCGAACCGTTTCCGTGAACTTAGCCGAATCGTACCTCACCTTGTAACCCCCGACAACCACGACATTCAGAAATACATTCGTGGTTTACCAAGCATTTTCCGTGATACCGTGACAAGTCGTGATCCCTTAACCATCGGTGAGGCTATGGACCTATCTGCTTCCCTCACCGACGATCATGTTAGGGATGGAGCCTTGTCTCGCAAGGATTCCAACCCTAATCCTGACAAGACCGAAACCGACTCATCATCTGATGCTAAAGCCGAACCCAAACCTGCTTACAACAACAACAACCACAACAACAAGCGTAAAGCTTATGCCGTTAACCATCCCAATAACCAACCTTCTCCTAACCAAAACCAAACTGCCCCAAACAAAAAGACATACCTTGGTCCTCATCCTCTGTGTGCCAAATGTAACTTTCATCACTCTGCCCAAACCTTTTGCCGACTATACACCCAATGCAACCATTATGGCCACCTTGCTAACACTTTTCGTATCCCGCCTAATGCACAAGATACCCAACATGCTCAACCCGGTGCTCTTGATACCCGTGCTTGCTATCATTGTGGAGACGCAAATCATCTTCGTAATATGTGCCCTCAACTTACCCATGCCCATCAAGCCAAAACTATGACTACACCCGACTACTTGACCCATGCTCACCAAGTTCAAATGCATCAACCCCATATCCTTCAAGCCCCTCCCATCAATCAAGGTCAACCTTACTTAACCCACTATATCAAGCCCAGCACCCGCAAGCTCATGTGTACCAAGCCTACTCTACTCAAGCCCCTGTTATGCAAGCTCATCACATTCAAGCTATTCCAAGTCAATCTACTTCAACTTCTCCTACTTCTATGAATGCAACTCATCACGGTGCTCCAAGTCAAGTCAATTAAGCTACTCAATGATCGTGAAGACCTTTGCCGTTCCCTTTATCTATCTTAATTTATTTTGTCTTTTTGGTCAATTACGTATTGTAACGCCTCTTTATGGTTTTGAATTACCCATTTGAACTATTTATCTTCTATCTCATGAATAAAGTCCCTTTTGTTTAAATAGATTGTTTGTTAAAGCCTACTTCTAACTTATTTCCTTACCTTCATTAACCTTAACTATTAATAAGTTATCTATTCTCCAACTTTAAATACTTATATTTTTGCGATGTCTTGGAAATTTGCTTGCTTTAGTAAAATCCACTACAACTTTTGGAATTGTTTTATACATTTGTGATTTTCTAATTAAAACTCTTTAAAATTTATGTTTCTTCAAAATCATGTTTTACTCAAATGTTTTGTAGCCCAAACAATGGGACGAGTTATGTGGACATCTGACGATCTAAGTAATTATGGATGCATACGTAATTACCAAAGTCTTCGCATGGAAATCATAATCCGAATAATTGTGTGTCATGATGAACAAGCTGAAAGTTGTTGAGATAATGGTACAAGTGTAAATATAATAAGGACATGGTGGATACGCCGTAGGTACATCCTATATACAAGTGTCCTTATCGGATTTTCATTTGGAGCGTTGCTTCAACTACCTAAAGTTATGTATTATGTATTTATTTAATGGTGCTGTTAAATATTCCTTAATTTCGGGATGAAATTCCCTAAAGTAGGGGAGACTGTAATAACTCGGGTTTGTAACTTATAGTTTTACCCGACTCGTTCCAATGTTCATGTTATTTTTAATAAATAAATATAATTGCGTTATCGAGCTAAATTGATTATTTTATTAGTATTTAATTATTTATAATTATATCTTTTGAGTTTTGACATATTTAACCCAACACGTAGAGTTTTAATTTCTTTTGTGCCCATCCTCAAGCCCTAGGGTCTTATATGTAAATATTGTTATAATCCATATCACCAATCTGGATACCCATTGATTCAAACCCGTTTTCATATTCAACTTCTTGAACCCGAAATTATAATCTGTTAGTTTGAATCATAATCTTCGTATTACAGATAAAGTTTATCTCGTAATTATCAAATCTACGTTATTTGCGGCCTATTAATCCATTTAAACGCGTATAATAATTTCAAATCATTCATCATTGGATTATAATTCAACCGAAACCCTAAAAATTGTTTTCTTAATAAACGATCATAAGACCTCAATTAAATTCACACCAACCTTCCTCTCACCATCGCCAACTATAACCCTATCCATAGTCATATTAGTTTTGCCGTTTAAAAGCTTGTTCGTAACGTATTTTGGCCGGCTCTGTTCTGATTCAATTAGCACTTGTTTGGACATAGATCGAGGTAATTAGATACATGGTTATGATCGCGAGTTCATTCTTATCAATAGCCCTATGGTTGATTTGATCAAACGTATCGAATTGGATTAAATCAATGGTTAGGGTTCATATTCAAAAACCGTTTAATCTACTTGAAGTTATAACTAATTGAAACGAGCTATGTATGCACGTCGCTGATAGCTGAGAAGGTTAAACACATGAATCACAGGGGGCAGGTCGCGGGTTCGACCCTTTGTCACCCCAGATTTTTAGTAATTTTTGTTTATTTTTCTTTTTAAAACACTTTATAACTATTAATAATAACAATAATAATTAATTAAAACCATTTTAATGAAAACCGACAATATAATACTTTCTTTATCGCGTTGTCATTCGTATATTTACGTATATGTAAGCATATAAATATATGTACACACACATATATACATATATATATAGGGGTGTGATCTAATGAGAACTCCTCTTAAAGAGAGAACTAAAGAACTACTAAAGAATTATTTTTAACTAATTTAAAAAATATATTTTGTGATTTTTTTTCTTTCCTCCTTCTAATAAGATGATATTGATACTAAAAAAAAACCCTTGTCGGTGTAGTACTGTAGTACATATGTGCACTAATGCCTATTTCATATATTCAGTAGTGTTTTATTGCATATAATACAACACAATTGCATTATCCAATACACACTATTGAATATATGCAAATACAACACTAATAATTGTATGCAAAACACATTATCGCATATATGTAATACAACACTAATGCACATATGCACTATATCGATTTTTTTTTTAATTTTTGTATATAATATAATACTATTGCAAATATACAATACAAACAACTATATATATGCTATTCAACACTATTTCAAATATCAAAATGCACACTATTGCACATATGCATTATAAAAAAAGTCGGTGTATTCCATATATGCATTACTCGTTAATTTTTTTATTTTTTTTTATTTTTATATTTTTTTTGTGGTGAAGAATAACAACATATAAGAAGGAAGAAAGAAAAAAATTTTAAAATTTTTTTCTTAATTAAATTAAAAATACTTCATTATTAGTTCTCTAGTTCTCTCCATAAAATGGAGTTCTCTCATGATCCTCTCCCTATATATATATATATATATATATATATATTTTAAAAGCTAATATTTTGATATATACATATAAACATATTTATAAAACTAAAAATAATATTTGCAAAGATATGTTTTCTTTTTATAACAAACTAATTATTTTAAATGCTAAATCACTATATATATAATATTATAATAATATAATATTAACTTAATAATGGTTATCGAGTTTTCGTAATCAACCTTGTAATTTACTTAGCGTATCCGTATTTCTCTTTGTTCTTTCTTAGGCTTAAACGTTCACGTGTGATTTCCCGCATTCTTATTATCTCAATCACCTTTGTTCGTCTATTGAGTTGAGTACCACATTCCCCTATTTTACCGCTTTCAATGTTTTGGGGACATATGCGTCAACATATTTTCTCCTATTTATACATATACTTAAACTGCAACTATTGTCTTATGTGTTAACAATTTTATACCATACTTCTTACGTGCTTACAAACTTATTGTGAATCGCATTCGGAGAGGTCCAACATAATCTCAGAAAGTATGATCATACGACAGTCGTCATAGCTTCGTGATTTTCGACATCTCATTTATCTTTGCTCATTGGTTAAATTGCTTATCTCATTTGACTTGTTGCAATACTTATATTTTATATACTATATGTACATTAAACTGGTGTGTTGCTCACTCAACCTTGTGTTGACAAAACTACTTTATTTTAAACGCATATGCAGGTCATCGTGTGACTTGAAGTAGTTCAACTTGGAATATCACTTAAGGAATAAATTTAGAGAAATTTAACAAGACTTATGTTTTTATGCTTTATGTTTGTTGGTGAACTATTTGTTGGATTTTGTATTGAATACTTGGTTTTTATTTGAATTTATTAAATAGATATTGAAATTCCCATTTAGTGCATGATGATACCTTGAGAGATGTGGACAACCAGTTCACACCCCAGCATTTCCGCCGTAGGTTGGGGTGTGACACTATCTCTGGTTGACGGATATGTCTCCGGTTGACGGATTTTGTCTCCGATGAGTTTGTTTTTTTCATTTGAACCCTACCAAGAAGCCGATAACAACCTCCACAATTCTCTTCTCTACCACAGATCTCGCCGACCAAATCTGGTTTCCTGATTTTCTGTTGACATCACTGACTCGGGAGTTTTTTCGGTGGTTTTGAGTTCCCGTCGGAAGTCAAGCAGGAAAGTTTGACAATGGCATATGTAGTAAACATTTTTCATCCTCATGTCACTGGTATGCAATGTAGGACCTTATTAATTTATTAATTTATTTATTATTTTGATACTTTGGCGCTAAATCGCCCATTAATCATAACAAGATGCAACTAATTAATAATATAGGTTGGTTTAGGTTTTTAAATTGTGAATCAAAATAGTAAACATACATCTATATTTGTTTAGTATATTATGTAATAATTACATGATATTTCTTTGTTAAATAGATCGTTACAGAAGATATGTTATATACTTCTAATTCACATGCATTATGGAAACACCCAAATCAATTTGTTTTGTTATCATCTTCTTGGTATATGGATTTTTTCAACATGTTGTTTATTGATTATGGAGTCTTTGATGCTTTATTTAATGATAAAGTATAGGTTTGTTTTGTTGTGAGTCTTGGGATTTAAATGAGATCTAAGATATCATGAACGAATCGTTTATTATTGACAAAAATGTATACACATATAATTATTTGAATTGATATACGATGAACAAGATCTCAAAGGCAAGTTTTGGTTTTTAGATCTCCGGGCTTGAGGTGGCGGTTGTTGGATCTCTGGGTTTATAGGCTTTATATGTTCAAGTTGAAAGAAAGAAGGCAACCCCCAACTGTTAATTATTTAGAGTTTGTGGAACATTTATTTCTAGTCATTTTCTGATATGAGTATGTGAAATCTGATGTTTATAAAACCCTAATTGAACATATGTTTTTACATAATTAACATATGTTTTAAACAAGTAACATATGTTTTATTTATACAATTATCATATGTTTTATATTACTTCTAGACTGGAAACTCGATAAGAGATTGACTTGTGGCGTGACGGATTTCCAAAGAGTGATGGGAAAACGCAAATTCGTTTAAACCCTGTCAGGAGCTTGTAAAAATAGAGAGATAGAGAGAGAGAGAGAGAGGAGAGAGATAGATAAGAGGAGTAGGAAAGAGAAAAAGTAGGAAATAAAATGTTGATTTGATAGAGGAAAGAGAAAAGTAAAAAGTGGTTATGTTTTAATTTACTAGATTACCCTTTTTGTATTTATTTAAATGTTTATTAAAATTGATTTTAGTTTTTTATTAACTTTTAATATGGACCACACAAATCAATTGAATTATTTGAATATGTGGTCTAGATTGGGTTTCTATGATTTTCACAACTTAACCAAGTTTTCATTATAACCAAACCATATATATATATATATATATAGATAGAATTACAAATTTTTCCCTTTAAACAAAGCCAATTTATAATTCTTGTCCTTTATTTAGTTTCTATGCAGGCGGTGTCCTTTAAACATTTTTTTCTTACACGTTATGTCCTTTACGCTAACTGGGTTAGCAAAACTCAGTTAAATATCGTCACGTGAGTTGAATGTGAGGGCTTTTTGGTCTTTTCGTCTACACCTGAAAAACGTTTATCACCACTCCCATACCTCCGGTTTCCAGCCACCTGAACCACCACCTCCATTTCCGGCCACCTGAACCATCACCTCCGAAATTACGGCCACCTGAACCACCACCTCCTTTTTCGGCTACGTGAACCACCACCACCGTTTCCGGCCACCTGAACCACCACCTCCTTTTTCGACCACGTAAACCACCACCTCCGTTTCTGACCACCTGAACCATCCGGCCGTAACCCTACCGTTTAAAACCTCCATCAAAACCCTAGCCATAACCCTAGCGTAACCGGCCGAAACCACCGCCCACCCAAATTCGTAACCCTAGTCGCCGTATAATAACCCCCTCCAGCCACCCACCAGCACTAAATCCACCCAAATCCACCACCACTATCGTAACCCACATCCATCACCACTACACTCCACCAACACCACCATCCTCACCACAGAGTTCCTCCAACCATCCTCGGGTTATGGGGTTAGTAATTAAAGGGTTTTTTTTTTGTGGTAGAGTGGTGCTGCGTCGGTGGTGCGATGATAATGGTGTGGTGGTTGTGGTGGTAACTAAAAAGAAGAAAGTGAGGGTGAAGTTGCAGACAGAACAAGAGATTGAAAATGCTTTTTTTTTGTTTTAAGTTAATTATTATATATATGAAAGCTGCTCAAGACCGTCAAAAGTCGTATGCTGATAAGCGGCGACGACCGATTGAGTTTAACGTTGGTGACAATGTGATTCTCAAGGTCTCGCCTTGGAAATGGATCATCCGTTTCGGAAAGAGGGGAAAGTTGAGTCCGAGGTACACTAGACAGTTTAAGATTATAGATCGTGTGGGTGAAGTGGCTTATAAGCTAGATTTTCCCGAAGAGTTAGAAGGAATTCATTCAACCTTCCATGTTTCTCATCTGAGAAAATGTCTGGCTAATATCACGTCTCATGTGCCATTAATGGACATTGAGTTTGATGAACAGTTGAACTATATTGAACAACCAATCGAGATAGTTGACCGCAAGGAGAAGCAACTTCGTCATAAGGTTATACCCCTAGTGAAAGTGATATGGAAGCATCGCAAAGGATCGGATGCCACCTGGGAAGTTGAGGAAGAGATGCGCAAGTTTTACCCGAATTTGTTTATGTAATAGTTAGGTTTCGGGGATGAAACCTCTTTAAGGATGGAAGACTTGTAAAATCCCGTTTTCTCGTTTCAATTAATAAAATAAAAATATTAGTTATTATGAGTCGGGCTTGCGTTGGGTTAAATAGATGTGAGTTATGGACTTGGGTTAAAAATGGAAGAGACAAAGACCATGGGCTTAAGCCCATGACCCATCATATATAAACAATAATTACTCCAAAATCCATTCATTTCACATATTCCATACACCACCCAAAACACACACTTAAGCTCACTCTCTAGTTTCTCCCTTTTCTCTAGCCGAACCAAGAAGGAAAACCAATCCCGACCCGAGGTAATGATAGTATGATGTTGTTTGGATCCAAACCCGCTAGATTTAGTTGCGAAACGACAAGCCGACACCTTTAAACCGTTAAAGTCATGAGATCCGGGTGGAATCGCGTATAAACCGAACAAAAGATGAGCTTAGGGGTTGTAACACCCCGTAACCGCAGCGGAAACGTAAACGGGGTGCAACAGACACCTCTGATATCAACCACATTGTTTATAAAGAAAACTGAGTACATTAATATACTTCAAATTACATTATCTCGTATTTCATTACCGTCTAGGTGATACACACATCATACAATACGATACATAATTCTATTTATTATAATGTATCCTAACATCCTGCACGCAAATCTTACACACATCAAGCACTTAGCACGTAAGCAATCACTTCATCTTAATTGTACCTGAAAAGCATGTGAGAAAACGGGTCAACTACGAATAGTTGGTGAGTTTCACAATTCGAGTAAACCATGATAAATCATTATCAAAATATAATATTATCGATGTAATTATGCTGAGCCCACAAGTGAAACCTCTGTTAAACCAGTACTGTACCTGTTCCGGGGGCAATGTTAACCCAGAAACACTTCTAGGGACATCTGGGGACACTGTTAACCCAGTACTGTACCCATTCCGGGGGCAATGTTAACCCAGAAACACTTCTAGGGACATCTGGGGACACTGTTAACCCAGTACTGTACCCATTTCGGGGGCAATGTTAACCCTGAAACACTTCTAGGGACATCTGGGGACACTGTTAACCCAGTACTGTACCCATTCCGGGGGCAATGTTAACCTAGAAACACTTCTAGGGACATCTGGGGACACTGTTAACCCAGTACTGTACCCATTCCGTACGATTCCCGTACAATCAAATATTTATAAATACACGCAAATCCATGCGTTCAGTATATACTTAAACATTTTAATAGTAACATGCTTTCCGCCCCGAGAAAATATTTAAAAACAATTCAGAAAAGGGGCTCGTGAAACTCACCTTAGCACATGCAAGCAGGTAACAACAGTCATTATTAGTTAACACGTCCAATCTGTAATATGATCCCTACGATCGTTATTATACAATTATTGTTTATATAATTTTTAACCGTGTTAACCGGTACATCTGGGGACACTTTTAACCCAGTACTGTACCCGTTCCGGGGGAAATGTTAACCAAGAACTGTACCCGTTCCGGGGGCAATGTTAACCCAGAACACTTCTCCGGACTCAGATTGTGATATCGTTTAGAGTTTACTAGTCAAAATTACTATTAGTCGTTTTTCTCGTTTTGCGTGCCTAGCACGGTTATCCGTTTTTACGTTTCAAAAATGAGTTTGGTCACACACGACCCGAAAAGAGTGGTTGACTGATAATTTAATTAAAGTTGTGAAATTAGAGCTCGGTTTAGACGCCCCGATTGGCCGCGAGACCCGTTTCCGTCTTTAGTTCACCGGAAACTGTTTTATCGGACAAAATTACCCAAATCATCCGAATTATTTTCGGATGATTTACATTTAACTCAGTTATATGAAAATAGTTCATTTTTAGGGTTTTTATACACCAGTCAGCTCGTTCAGACGAACTTTACCGGTTTACGCGTTTTTAACTTTAAAGGTTTGTTTTTACACAAATAATTATCCGTTTAACCTCGGATCTTGAAATTTTGCACAAATCACTTTTTGACAGTGGGGAATTTTATAAAAATATTTCCAGAATTAATTTTTATATTTAAAATTTATTTATCTATTTTTAAACACCATTTAAACACTAAATATGTCGTAAATACCAAACGACCTTAGAAAAATCCCAAATTTTTCCTGGATGACCCCTGCCATCCACATAGTCCCCTGTAATTTTCCAGAACCAAAATCTCTCTTTACATGTCATTTTCACTAAAACCGAGCTAGAAAACCCTAGAACTCGTTTAACCGAAAAGCCTACTTAGACTTCTCCAACTGACCTAAAATTTTGTGTGTGACTTTTACATGATATAAAAAGCTTATCTGAAATTTTCCAGAATTTTTCATGATATTTAACTATTTTTCACCATTTTTAGCCAAAGCCGAGCATTAAATTCACCAAATATTCATCCTTTGTCCAAAAATTTCCAAAACTTCACAGAACTCATATTTTCATGTGTAGATCATCTCTGTAAAATTTCATGACCTAACTCTAAACCTACCACAATCTGTCCAAAAATCCTTAACCGAACATAAACCGAATGTACCTTTCGTTTTCCGCCACTACAAGCTACAAACTCGTCTTTCCGCCTTATCTACCACTAAATACAGAACCTACAACCAACATACCACAATACCAAGCAAGTTACACTCACGATCAAGCCTCTTACACTATAGTTTCGGTTATTGTTTCAAAACTAATGTTTAAACCGTAAAAATTCGTTTTTGGTTCGTTTAACTCCTTTCTTGGACCAAGATCCCTTGTATAACCCGTATACATCACTTGATCATGCAAGAATCGGTTTTCATCTTTGAAACCTCATTTTCTTGCAAATAAACTCAAGAAACGAAGATGGAAACGTAAATAACTCGACCTTTTTACCTCGGTTTTCTTGCTAAAATCTCGGTTTTTAGTTCATGAAGTGGAGAGGAGAAGATAGATGTTGAATGGTTTGATGAAAAAAGAAATGGGAGGCTAGGGGAATACCCCCCAATCCGATCGGCATTCATAAGGGAGGTGGGGTGGGACCCACTTCTCCAATTCTAGCCACTCATTTGGATTCCTGAAATCCGGATAATGTTTTGGATAATCTGGTTCAGTTCGTTTTTCGGTTAAATGTTTAATTCGACTTAAAACGAGGCTAAAACGGTCGTTTTCGGCTTAAAAATGAAATTTATATAAAACCGATTTAAAAACTTTAAAAACTTAAACCATGACATTTATTAACTTAAAACATCATATTATTAATTATTGCGCATCTTTTTCGGCTTGATCGATCGTCTCTTGCTCGGTTTGGTATTGAAGGTTTCGTTTAGCGTACCGACGTAACATTAAATCGAAAATTCTTTTTCTGTGCTTAATTCTCTTATCCCGAAGCTTTAATACTTCGTAAACATCACTAAATATCATATATCTCATTTATAATTGAACCCTAGATTCGTTCGGGTTTCAATAACTATCGATCGATTAATCGCATATTCAATACGATGAATTATATATTCACGTACAATCAATCCAGTGAACCATGTATTCTCGTATAATTACTATGGTAATTCATGTACCCGACATTAAATATGACATAACTATTGTCTACCGGTTAGGGTATACCTGGTTTAGTCGGAATCGTTATATTCTCCCCCCGTTAAGAAATTTCGTCCTCGAAATTTTACACGCCCACTATCCCCTTCCGAGAGAAAGGTGGGGGTTTTTCCTTCAGAATTCACCCTCGCGTTACCAGGTATAATCTGGTCCTCGCTGTGAATTCCTCTTAATCTTAATCAATAACACTTGGTGTGTCCAAACTGTTTAGTTTTCCCGTCTACTATCTCTACGGAATTATTTATGATATCAAGCATGTTTTCTATGAGTACCTCCATTACTGGTACTTTCGTTGCCTCATCGCTTAGGTACTTTTCAATCCGTATACATGGCAAAACATCATGTATAGTACTTAGCCCCTGGAGTACTTTAATCGATAAACTAAATGACCAATCATGAAGATAGTCTCATGAGGTCCAATATATTAAGGAGCTATTTTCGGTTTTGCCAAACCTCATATCACCTCTCTAAGGTGATGCCTTAAAAAATGCCTTGTCACCTCCTTCCAGTGACATTGGTTTCCTATGAATGTTGGCATAAACCCTTTGCCAATCTCGCGCTGCTCTCAACTTATCTTAAATATTATAAATCCGATTGGTTGTTTCTCGAATCAATTCAAATCTTATGGCTTGATTGACGCCCATTTTCAATTTAACAAATTGGTGATAATTACTTCACCCATAGAAAGCTTCAAGCTCTCGATACTTCCTTCCCCGCCTTCCAATAATGGAAGTAGGATGACTATTTCGATCTGAGATCATTGAAAATGGTACTCCACGACGAGATACCATTTCACCATCAGGAATTTGGGCGAGAATTCATTGTGGTAATCGTCATGGATTGGGATGAAATGCGAGGATTGGTTAATCGATCCGCGATTACCCAATTTACATCATGCCTTTGATATACCTTGGGAATTTGCGTCCCGAAATCCATTGTAATTTATTCCCACTATCATTGGCGAATTTTCTGTCGTTGTGGCGTTCCCTAGGGTTTTCGGTGTGCAGCCTTATCTCTTGCATAACTTAAATATTCACCAATATACGTAACCATATCTTTCTCCAAACTCGGCCATTAATAAAATTCTTTCAGATAATCGTATTATCAGTAGTCTATTCCGATCCCGGATGTATGGAATATTTCGATCTATGCGCTTCGTCCATGATTATTTCACGAAGGTCATGGAGGGTCGGGATCCAAATCCGATTTTTGAAATAAGGAATTTCGTCCACGCGCTGTTCGAAATTCTTCTCATTGCCGTAAAGTCCCTCCTTTTCCAATTGCTCATCTTTCAACGCTTCACGTTGAGCGACTCGAATCAGGTCTGAAAAGTTCGACTGGACTATCTTCCCCAGCGCTCGCACTCGCAATGGCTTAACCCGATCTTTCCTACTTAAGGCATCGGCTACGACGTTAGCCTTGCTGGGGTGATAACGGATGTCACAGTCATAATCGCTTAACAACTCGACCCATCTTCGATGAATATGAGACTGCGGTCTCTTATCATCTATAAAATTTGTACATTTGAGTCGTACAAAGGATTATGAATTGGGTAATGCTAAAAATTCTTCAATAAACCGCTGATAGTCTCCGGCTAGTCCTAAAATTGGCGCATTTCCTTGGGCGCCTTGGGTGACTGCCAATTTTAATGGTTTCTATTTTATTTGGATCTACGTGAAATCCTTGTTTCTTTACAACATGACCAAGGGATTATGCTTTCTGTATTCAAAATCACATCTCGAAAACTTCGCGTACAACTCCTCTTGCTTTAACACTTCCACAATTTTCCTTAACCGTCGTTCGTGCTCTTTTTTACGTTGCAAATATATCAAAATATCATCAATGAATGCTATGACAAATTAGTCAAAATAAGGTTTACAGACTCGGTTCATGAGTTCCATGAACACTGCCTGCGCATTTGTTAGCCCGAAAGGCATAACTAAGAACTCGTAATGGCCGTAGCGAGTTCGAAACACTGTTGTTGCAACGTCTTCCTCATGGATTTTTCATTTGGTGATAACTATATCTAAGATCAATTTTCTAAAAATAAATCGCCCCTTGCAGTTGGTTAAACAGATCATTTACTTCGAAGAAGTGAATACCTATTCTTGATCGTCACTTTATTCAATTCTCCCTAATCAATACATATCCTAACACTTCCGTCCTTCATTTCCCAAATAACACTGGTGCACCCCATGGTGACTAACCAGATCGTATAAAACCTTATCCAATAATTCTTGCATTTCAGTTGGTGCAAGTCGGTAAGATGCTTTAGCAACAGGGCCAGCTTGAGGTATTAAATCGATTCTGAATTCGACCTGTCGGGTTGGCGGTAATCCAGGAAGTTCTTCTGGGAAAACTTGTGGAAATTTGCGTACCACCGGGATATCATCCACCCGTTTCTCTTCAGAATCTGTGGCCGTCAAGCTCGCGAGATACGCCACGCATCCCTGGCGTAAATATTTCAACACATTGAGGTGGGATATAAATGGTATCATTGTACCCGACTTCTCTCCTTGCACTAACACCTCTTCGTCATCCGACACCCGGATCTTGACGATTTTCTTTTCACAGTTTATTTCCACATTGTTACGTGCTAACCAATCCATTCCCACTATTACGTCAAAACTTCTTAACTTTACTGGTCGTAGGTCAATAAGGAAAGGTTAATCGTTCAGAATAATAGGACAATTCCGAACAATTTAGTTAACCATTAGGGATTTACCGTTAGCGATTCTATAGTATAGGGTTCTGTAGTTTCACTAATCGGTATCTTTCCAAATGATAGGAGGTTAACAGGAACTAACTTCTATCGGCGACCGTAAAAATATCACTGAAGCCTATTGATTTAAAACTACAACATACTTAATACCACCTTTGGATCATGACGTGCTTTATTCGAATTACTCACAAAAGCATGGCTCCTTGCTTGATCAGAGGTTGATGCTTGTCATGAGGTTCGTCTTCCAACGACACCTTGGTTTAACTTTGGGCAATTTCTCTTGAAACGTTCTGTACTGCCACATTCATAGCAAGTACAACTGTTTGGTATAATTTGATTTCTTTGGATGGATTGTTATTGAAGTTGTTGGGTTCGGAGTGGTTGTACACGAATGGGTTGGGGTTGCCGGTTCGCATGGCTTCAATTGGTTCTACAATTAGGGCATTATGTCCATCTTTACCACACCTGTGGCCTACTATCACTCGATATTCTTCTTCCTGCCGATAACCATATTTTCCACATTTAGGGAAGGACCCTTTATGCGGTTCATGTTTTCACACCAGAACTAGTCTTAGTATAATTCTTGGTTGTAGGACATACCTACTTATTCAAAAGTCTATCTTGCACTATACCTTTATCATTTCCCTTCTTTAACACTCGACGTCTCACCTAACGTCCTTCCAGTCCGCTTCCCATAGAGTCAAATATATCAATGCTGGCTTGTGACACAACCCTTCCAAAGGTTGTATATTTTACAGGATTGACTATACTCCTTATCGATGGAGTTAGTCCCCAATATAGTGCTCACTTCGCTTAGTTTCAGGAGTATTTAGCCATGTTACCAGACATGACAATTCCTTCAAACGATTAGCGTGTTCTAAGTGATCAGCACACAACATTTCTATCTTCCATAGCTCAGTTTCCAATCTCTGAACTTAATTACTTGAATAAAAGTGCTCTAGCCCAAGAATTTTAAATTCCGACCATATCATCTGAGTAAAAATTTTCTAACTATAATTTTGTACCATCGTGTTCCATCACGATACAACATAATCTACCAACATATCTGTAGCATATTTCACTGCACAATGTTCTAGACTCTTACCAATATCCTTAACCATTTCGATCTTTTCTATCCACTCACTAATCTATCCCTCCCTTTACCATCAGTAAACTATTAATGATTTCCTTAACACAACCAACAAACACATCCTTCATACTGGATCTAATTCATTACGACTACTATTCATGTTTAGTTTATAATTAATATTTGTAGTCATAATAGTATTCGGTGGGACATTATCACTCTTAGTAATAACACTAAGAATTGAAATATTCATAATCATGTGATTGCTCGATCTATAATTCCGCGATCACATTTGCATCAACACTAGTAGTGAGCTGTGATACGACATTCGGTATCATCATCTGCTATCTTTGAGCAATCAACTGAATCATATCAATCTCCATCATTGGAGTTACTCTTTTTATGTCATTCTGCTGTACCCATCCCGTACGCAGTAATCAATACTAATCTCACCGTATAACTCGTTACCAGCTCAATCATAACAGCAGGTACACATACACACCAAATATTATCATACATATTACACATACCAGTATCTAGTATATATATGTCCCATAAATATAATAACACATGGACTTAACCTGACGTCGGTTAACGTTTAAATATGTTTCATAACCCTTGTCACCAACTGACATATAGATCTTTCTCAATAAGGATTAATGTTTTAATATGCTTGATTTCAATATCCTTCTGCATGTCAGCATAACCGATACATGCTCACCGTGAGCACCAAACGATTACGTACCACGGAGTTATAATATCCGTGTCTATTTGTATATCTGGCATACACGGTATACCACCTACGAACGAACAACCAACTATGCTATAATGATTCCAACACCTCTTTGTGTATGGGTAATCATTCTATTCGAGTATACATGGGTATAGGCATCTATCGGATAACATCGGGAGTTGCAAGGTTCAAGGTAATCGCGCAACCCATGTTGCCTTCAAATATTATCAATTACTATTATGGGAAACTCTATCACTTGCTCAGTCAATGTCCTCAGGCGTTCTAGGTTCGCTAAAGTCGGTAATTCTCGATCTGGAGGTGGTATGTCTCATAGGTTTGAGAGTGAGAAATACATATATATATTTCCATATATTATTTTTATCTGCTCATTTATTATCAAATTTATTATTATTATTATTTTTTTTTATTTTATTTATTTATTTATTTATTTATTTATTTACCTTAATGGAATAAGAATGGGTTCAGGTACAGGTCCGTCCGCACGTGAGGGTCGGCGGTTCGGGTGAACATAGGGGGTTATTAGGATATACGGTACCGGTGTTGGTAGGGTAAGGGATTTATCAATTTTGGTTGGGAGTGACGATTACTAGGTATTTCTGGTTGATGTCAAACAAGAGATCTAACTTGGTACTATCATAACTATGGCCCGATAAGTCAGACTTATCATCAACCGATGCTCTAGAAATTTTCAGCATCCTCAGTACTTTTATTATTTCATCCCTCGGTTCCCTATCCGGGTCCTATTTCTCAATACATGTACCCACAAGATATGTACATATATATATATATACACATTAGCACGTATAAATAATATTATATACTTTACACATATGTTGCCATTTTTACCTATTAATGTACCCCGTGACTTCCCCTGAACTCCCTCATGCGGACAAGTCTGTTATTATGTTCCGGACCATAATAACTCACTTGTCCATCCAAGTTCATCCAGATCTCGTCACTATAAATTATTAGTTGATATTCAGATACTATCATACTTGAGCTACTGGTTATATTTTAGGTATCTTTTAAAGACATCCTAATTCTTTATAACCAATGGCTCTGATACCAACTTCTGTAACACCCCGTAACAGCAGCGGAAACGTAAACGGGGTGCAACAGACACCTCTGATATCAACCACATTGTTTATAAAGAAAACTGAGTACATTAGTATACTTCAAATTACATTATCTCGTATTTCATTACCGTCTAGGTGATACACACATCATACAATACGATACATAATTCTATTTATTATAATGTATCCTAACATCCCGCACGCAAATCTTACACACATCAAGCACTTAGCACGTAAGCAATCACTTCATCTTAATTGTACCTGAAAAGCATGTGAGAAAACGGGTCAACTACGAATAGTTAGTGAGTTTCACAATTCGAGTAAACCATGATAAATCATTATCAAAATATAATATTATCGATGTAATTATGCTGAGCCCACAAGTGAAACCTCTGTTAAACCAGTACTGTACCTGTTCCGGGGGCAATGTTAACCCAGAAACACTTCTAGGGACATCTGGGGACACTGTTAACCCAGTACTGTACCCATTCCGGGGGCAATGTTAACCCAGAAACACTTCTAGGGACATCTGGGGACACTGTTAACCCAGTACTGTACCCATTTCGGGGGCAATGTTAACCCTGAAATACTTCTAGGGACATCTGGGGACACTGTTAACCCAGTACTGTACCCATTCCGGGGGCAATGTTAACCTAGAAACACTTCTAGGGACATCTGGGGACACTGTTAACCCAGTACTGTACCCATTCCGTACGATTCCCGTACAATCAAATATTTATAAATACACGCAAATCCATGCGTTCAGTATATACTTAAACATTTTAATAGTAACATGCTTTCCGCCCCGAGAAAATATTTAAAAACAATTCAGAAAAGGGGCTCGTGAAACTCACCTTAGCACATGCAAGCAGGTAACAACAGTCATTATTAGTTAACACGTCCAATCTGTAATATGATCCCTACGATCGTTATTATACAATTATTGTTTATATAATTTTTAACCGTGTTAACCGGTACATCTGGGGACACTTTTAACCCAGTACTGTACCCGTTCCGGGGGAAATGTTAACCAAGAACTGTACCCGTTCCGGGGGCAATGTTAACCCAGAACACTTCTCCGGACTCAGATTGTGATATCGTTTAGAGTTTACTAGTCAAAATTACTATTAGTCGTTTTTCTCGTTTTGCGTGCCTAGCACGGTTATCCGTTTTTACGTTTCAAAAATGAGTTTGGTCACACACGACCCGAAAAGAGTGGTTGACTGATAATTTAATTAAAGTTGTGAAATTAGAGCTCGGTTTAGACGCCCCGATTGGCCGCGAGACCCGTTTCCGTCTTTAGTTCACCGGAAACTGTTTTATCGGACAAAATTACCCAAATCATCCGAATTATTTTCGGATGATTTACATTTAACTCAGTTATATGAAAATAGTTCATTTTTAGGGTTTTTATACACCAGTCAGCTCGTTCAGACGAACTTTACCGGTTTACGCGTTTTTAACTTTAAAGGTTTGTTTTTACACAAATAATTATCCGTTTAACCTCGGATCTTGAAATTTTGCACAAATCACTTTTTGACAGTGGGGAATTTTATAAAAATATTTCCAGAATTAATTTTTATATTTAAAATTTATTTATCTATTTTTAAACACCATTTAAACACTAAATATGTCGTAAATACCAAACGACCTTAGAAAAATCCCAAATTTTTCCTGGATGACCCCTGCCATCCACATAGTCCCCTGTAATTTTCCAGAACCAAAATCTCTCTTTACATGTCATTTTCACTAAAACCGAGCTAGAAAACCCTAGAACTCGTTTAACCGAAAAGCCTACTTAGACTTCTCCAACTGACCTAAAATTTTGTGTGTGACTTTTACATGATATAAAAAGCTTATCTGAAATTTTCCAGAATTTTTCATGATATTTAACTATTTTTCACCATTTTTAGCCAAAGCCGAGCATTAAATTCACCAAATATTCATCCTTTGTCCAAAAATTTCCAAAACTTCACAGAACTCATATTTTCATGTGTAGATCATCTCTGTAAAATTTCATGACCTAACTCTAAACCTACCACAATCTGTCCAAAAATCCTTAACCGAACATAAACCGAATGTACCTTTCGTTTTCCGCCACTACAAGCTACAAACTCGTCTTTCCGCCTTATCTACCACTAAATACAGAACCTACAACCAACATACCACAATACCAAGCAAGTTACACTCACGATCAAGCCTCTTACACTATAGTTTCGGTTATTGTTTCAAAACTAATGTTTAAACCGTAAAAATTCGTTTTTGGTTCGTTTAACTCCTTTCTTGGACCAAGATCCCTTGTATAACCCGTATACATCACTTGATCATGCAAGAATCGGTTTTCATCTTTGAAACCTCATTTTCTTGCAAATAAACTCAAGAAACGAAGATGGAAACGTAAATAACTCGACCTTTTTACCTCGGTTTTCTTGCTAAAATCTCGGTTTTTAGTTCATGAAGTGGAGAGGAGAAGATAGATGTTGAATGGTTTGATGAAAAAAGAAATGGGAGGCTAGGGGAATACCCCCCAATCCGATCGGCATTCATAAGGGAGGTGGGGTGGGACCCACTTCTCCAATTCTAGCCACTCATTTGGATTCCTGAAATCCGGATAATGTTTTGGATAATCTGGTTCAGTTCGTTTTTCGGTTAAATGTTTAATTCGACTTAAAACGAGGCTAAAACGGTCGTTTTCGGCTTAAAAATGAAATTTATATAAAACCGATTTAAAAACTTTAAAAACTTAAACCATGACATTTATTAACTTAAAACATCATATTATTAATTATTGCGCATCTTTTTCGGCTTGATCGATCGTCTCTTGCTCGGTTTGGTATTGAAGGTTTCGTTTAGCGTACCGACGTAACATTAAATCGAAAATTCTTTTTCTGTGCTTAATTCTCTTATCCCGAAGCTTTAATACTTCGTAAACATCACTAAATATCATATATCTCGTTTATAATTGAACCCTAGATTCGTTCGGGTTTCAATAACTATCGATCGATTAATCGCATATTCAATACGATGAATTATATATTCACGTACAATCAATCCAGTGAACCATGTATTCTCGTATAATTACTATGGTAATTCATGTACCCGACATTAAATATGACATAACTATTGTCTACCGGTTAGGGTATACCTGGTTTAGTCGGAATCGTTATATTCTCCCCCCGTTAAGAAATTTCGTCCTCGAAATTTTACACGCCCACTATCCCCTTCCGAGAGAAAGGTGGGGGTTTTTCCTTCAGAATTCACCCTCGCGTTACCAGGTATAATCTGGTCCTCGCTGTGAATTCCTCTTAATCTTAATCAATAACGCTTGGTGTGTCCAAACTGTTTAGTTTTCCCGTCTACTATCTCTACGGAATTATTTATGATATCAAGCATGTTTTCTATGAGTACCTCCATTACTGGTACTTTCGTTGCCTCATCGCTTAGGTACTTTTCAATCCGTATACATGGCAAAACATCATGTATAGTACTTAGCCCCTGGAGTACTTTAATCGATAAACTAAATGACCAATCATGAAGATAGTCTCATGAGGTCCAATATATTAAGGAGCTATTTTCGGTTTTGCCAAACCTCATATCACCTCTCTAAGGTGATGCCTTAAAAAATGCCTTGTCACCTCCTTCCAGTGACATTGGTTTCCTATGAATGTTGGCATAAACCCTTTGCCAATCTCGCGCTGCTCTCAACTTATCTTAAATATTATAAATCCGATTGGTTGTTTCTCGAATCAATTCAAATCTTATGGCTTGATTGACGCCCATTTTCAATTTAACAAATTGGTGATAATTACTTCACCCATAGAAAGCTTCAAGCTCTCGATACTTCCTTCCCCGCCTTCCAATAATGGAAGTAGGATGACTATTTCGATCTGAGATCATTGAAAATGGTACTCCACGACGAGATACCATTTCACCATCAGGAATTTGGGCGAGAATTCATTGTGGTAATCGTCATGGATTGGGATGAAATGCGAGGATTGGTTAATCGATCCGCGATTACCCAATTTACATCATGCCTTTGATATACCTTGGGAATTTGCGTCCCGAAATCCATTGTAATTTATTCCCACTATCATTGGCGAATTTTCTGTCGTTGTGGCGTTCCCTAGGGTTTTCGGTGTGCAGCCTTATCTCTTGCATAACTTAAATATTCACCAATATACGTAACCATATCTTTCTCCAAACTCGGCCATTAATAAAATTCTTTCAGATAATCGTATTATCAGTAGTCTATTCCGATCCCGGATGTATGGAATATTTCGATCTATGCGCTTCGTCCATGATTATTTCACGAAGGTCATGGAGGGTCGGGATCCAAATCCGATTTTTGAAATAAGGAATTTCGTCCACGCGCTGTTCGAAATTCTTCTCATTGCCGTAAAGTCCCTCCTTTTCCAATTGCTCATCTTTCAACGCTTCACGTTGAGCGACTCGAATCAGGTCTGAAAAGTTCGACTGGACTATCTTCCCCAGCGCTCGCACTCGCAATGGCTTAACCCGATCTTTCCTACTTAAGGCATCGGCTACGACGTTAGCCTTGCTGGGGTGATAACGGATGTCACAGTCATAATCGCTTAACAACTCGACCCATCTTCGATGAATATGAGACTGCGGTCTCTTATCATCTATAAAATTTGTACATTTGAGTCGTACAAAGGATTATGAATTGGGTAATGCTAAAAATTCTTCAATAAACCGCTGATAGTCTCCGGCTAGTCCTAAAATTGGCGCATTTCCTTGGGCGCCTTGGGTGACTGCCAATTTTAATGGTTTCTATTTTATTTGGATCTACGTGAAATCCTTGTTTCTTTACAACATGACCAAGGGATTATGCTTTCTGTATTCAAAATCACATCTCGAAAACTTCGCGTACAACTCCTCTTGCTTTAACACTTCCACAATTTTCCTTAACCGTCGTTCGTGCTCTTTTTTACGTTGCAAATATATCAAAATATCATCAATGAATGCTATGACAAATTAGTCAAAATAAGGTTTACAGACTCGGTTCATGAGTTCCATGAACACTGCCTGCGCATTTGTTAGCCCGAAAGGCATAACTAAGAACTCGTAATGGCCGTAGCGAGTTCGAAACACTGTTGTTGCAACGTCTTCCTCATGGATTTTTCATTTGGTGATAACTATATCTAAGATCAATTTTCTAAAAATAAATCGCCCCTTGCAGTTGGTTAAACAGATCATTTACTTCGAAGAAGTGAATACCTATTCTTGATCGTCACTTTATTCAATTCTCCCTAATCAATACATATCCTAACACTTCCGTCCTTCATTTCCCAAATAACACTGGTGCACCCCATGGTGACTAACCAGATCGTATAAAACCTTATCCAATAATTCTTGCATTTTAGTTGGTGCAAGTCGGTAAGATGCTTTAGCAACAGGGCCAGCTTGAGGTATTAAATCGATTCTGAATTCGACCTGTCGGGTTGGCGGTAATCCAGGAAGTTCTTCTGGGAAAACTTGTGGAAATTTGCGTACCACCGGGATATCATCCACCCCGTTTCTCTTCAGAATCTGTGGCCGTCAAGCTCGCGAGATACGCCACGCATCCCTGGCGTAAATATTTCAACACATTGAGGTGGGATATAAATGGTATCATTGTACCCGACTTCTCTCCTTGCACTAACACCTCTTCGTCATCCGACACCCCGGATCTTGACGATTTTCTTTTCACAGTTTATTTCCACATTGTTACGTGCTAACCAATCCATTCCCACTATTACGTCAAAACTTCTTAACTTTACTGGTCGTAGGTCAATAAGGAAAGGTTAATCGTTCAGAATAATAGGACAATTCCGAACAATTTAGTTAACCATTAGGGATTTACCGTTAGCGATTCTATAGTATAGGGTTCTGTAGTTTCACTAATCGGTATCTTTCCAAATGATAGGAGGTTAACAGGAACTAACTTCTATCGGCGACCGTAAAAATATCACTGAAGCCTATTGATTTAAAACTACAACATACTTAATACCACCTTTGGATCATGACGTGCTTTATTCGAATTACTCACAAAAGCATTTGGAATTTTTCATGATATAAAAAGCTTATCTGAAATTTTCCAACTGGTCGTAGGTCAATAAGGAAAGGTTAATCTTTCCAACTGACCTAAAATTTTGTGTGTGACTTTTACATGATATAAAAAGCTTATCTGAAATTTTCCAGAATTTTTCATGATATTTAACTATTTTTCACCATTTTTAGCCAAAGCCGAGCATTAAATTCACAAAATATTCATCATTTGTCCAAAAATTTCCAAAACTTCACAGAACTCATATTTTCATGTGTAGATCATCCCTGTAAAATATCATGACCTAACTCTAAACCTACCACAATCTGTCCAAAAATCCTTAACCGAACATAAACCGAATATACCTTTCGTTTTCCGCCACTACAAGCTACAAACTCGTCTTTCCGCCTTATCTACCACTAAATACAGAACCTACAACCAACATACCACAATACCAAGCAAGTTACACTCACGATCAAGCCTCTTACACTATAGTTTCGGTTATTGTTTCAAAACTAAAGTTTAAACCGTAAAAATTCGTTTTTGGTTCGTTTAACTCCTTTCTTGGACCAAGATCCCTTGTATAACCCGTATACATCACTTGATCATGCAAGAATCGGTTTTCATCTTTGAAACCTCATTTTCTTGCAAATAAACTCAAGAAACGAAGATGGAAACGTAAATAACTCGACCTTTTTACCTCGGTTTTCTTGCTAAAATCTCGGTTTTTAGTTCATGAAGTGGAGAGGAGAAGATAGATGTTGAATGGTTTGATGAAAAAAGAAATGGGAGGCTAGGGGAATACCCCCCAATCCGATCGGCATTCATAAGGGAGGTGGGGTGGGACCCACTTCTCCAATTCTAGCCACTCATTTGGATTCCTGAAATCCGGATAATGTTTTGGATAATCTGGTTCAGTTCGTTTTTCGGTTAAATGTTTAATTCGACTTAAAACGAGGCTAAAACGGTCGTTTTCGGCTTAAAAATGAAATTTATATAAAACCGATTTAAAAACTTTAAAAACTTAAACCATGACATTTATTAACTTAAAACATCATATTATTAATTATTGCGCATCTTTTTCGGCTTGATCGATCGTCTCTTGCTCGGTTTGGTATTGAAGGTTTCGTTTAGCGTACCGACGTACCATTAAATCGAAAATTCTTTTTCTGTGCTTAATTCTCTTATCCCGAAGCTTTAATACTTCGTAAACATCACTAAATATCATATATCTCGTCTATAATTGAACCCTAGATTCGTTCGGGTTTCAATAACTATCGATCGATTAATCGCATATTCAATACGATGAATTATATATTCACGTACAATCAATCCAGTGAACCATGTATTCTCGTATAATTACTATGGTAATTCATGTACCCGACATTAAATATGACATAACTATTGTCTACCGGTTAGGGTATACCTGGTTTAGTCGGAATCGTTACAGGGGTCACCCTAGCTCAGATTTGGATCGAATGGGACGAAAAGCGGCGAAAAACGGTGGAAAATGAGTGAAATCTCGTTCTTCCGACGAGATCGCGGTTTTCCGACGACGACGGCGCCGGAAAACAGCGTAGGAGCACTACGTGAAAATTGACCTTAGGCCACACGAAAAATATGTGGCTATAGGCCTTTAGCCACAAACATTTGGTTCAGGTCATATGTGGCCAAAGGTCGCGACAGCGTGGGTATGATATGGCCACACATAGTTTTTAGTGGCCTTATGTGGTAATAAGTGTGGCTAAAGGGTACATGCATTAGTTGCTGGACATCAAGAAGCCTCTCCAATAAGTGTGGCTAAACGGTAGAAAATGGCCACATGACAATTTACTATGAGTGACCATTGCATCTATATAGCCACATGAATTCATGTGTCAGCCACATGAATTTTATATTAATGTGGCCAATACGGTTGTGTTAAGCTAGCATTGTGACCTATACCGTTTGGATATAGCAAAGAAATGACCACTTAAATTTAATAATAGGGTGGCTAATTATATGATATAGACACTAGATATTACATTAAAAGTGGCTAAATATGTTTACTTGCCACTCAAATACTCCTTTGTAGATTATAGTGTGGCCATTGTCTTACCGTTTGTCACACATAATGTTTTTCCTAATATAAAGTGTGGCTATTGTAAAACTTTTCGTCACACATAGTAAGGTACTGTGTGGCTAATCATATCTTATAGACACTGGAGGTTATTGTGAATGTGGCTAAAATGTGAACTTGCTAGTCAAAGACTCTTTTGTAGTTTGTGGTGTGGCCATTGTCTTACCGTTTGTCACACATAATGCTTTTCGTAATTTAAAGTGTGGCTATTGTCAAACTTTTCGTCACACATAGTGAGGTACTGTGTGGCTATCATATAGACACTGGAGGTTGTTGTCAATTTGGCTAAAAATATGAAGTTGCCACTCAAACACTCTTTTGGAGTTTGTGGTGTGGCCATTGTCTTACCGTTTGTCACACATAATGCTTTTGTAATATAAAGTGTGGCTATTATCATACTTTTCCTCACACAAAAATGTTTATGTTGTGGCTAATGGTCATTTATAGACTCTAATTTTTGTAATTTCAGGTGTGGCTATTGTCTTACTTTTGGCCACACCTATTTAATGTGTTCTATGTGGCCAAATTATGTGTAATTAGGCAATATATAATTATTTTTTTTTATTTTTTGTGCAGTAATATAAAACAGCTATAAGCAAGCATGACAAAACAAAATTAGAAACAAATTATATTAACAATAATATTCACTTAAGAAATTGTATATGCAAAATATCTTACAAAATACAAAAATAACGACTACCTATATACTAGCTAAGGCGTCGGTTTTCTTGGCACTGCTCCTTGTCTTCTGTTTGGTCACCCGGTCTATCGTTGTGTACTTTGCCTTTGCCTTCTTTCCAGCTCTGTCTGGTTCTTTTGAGGATGGGAGTGGTGGTAGCTGGAACAACAGAATATGAAAAACAAATATGTATAATTAATGTCGTATTTTGTAATTGAATAGAACAAAATAGTATGCATACATACATACCGAACGTTCGTTTAACTGTTCGTAACCTTTCGGCGGGAAGTTCGTTTATGTTCGTT
This sequence comes from Bidens hawaiensis, assembly GCF_021521415.1. Taxonomy (NCBI): domain Eukaryota; kingdom Viridiplantae; phylum Streptophyta; class Magnoliopsida; order Asterales; family Asteraceae; genus Bidens; species Bidens hawaiensis. Next base: position 219,333 of record NW_027494661.1, on the reverse strand, counting down.
TATCTTTGTTCAATTACGTTAGTTTAGATTATAAACAAACGAACATAAAGGAACACAAGTGTTCATTTTTTAAACTAAATGAAAAAGAACATAGATATTTGTTCGGTTAAGTTAAAAGGGAACAAACCTCCTGGTCACATAAGATTAGGTGTTCTGGCCAAGCAACAAAAGTACCAATTGCGTTGCCAACAATCATAATTTCACCTGTCTCACATGGAATAATTGCTTGTTCCTTTATGGCTCCATCAATACTAACTTTACAGCAACCCTCCGGGATTGCTTTTCCATGCAACTGTTGTGGAACCGGTGACCAATGAACTTTACCATTTGCCACCTTGTTACGCTTGTCATGCATACACAAACGACACTCATACACCTATAAACTAGCATGTAAAATTAAGATGGCTTAGTTGAAGTCAATATATAAGTACATACCCATGTTGGTGGGAAATTAACAATGTTTCGTGCAGTACATACCTTTATTTCAGCAGGTGGGGAAGCTTCATCCGTAAGTACATCAACTTTTCTTTTACGGCTTCTCCGTTTTACCTAAAAACCATTCAATGAATCAATCAACAATTAAAGGAAAAACTTAAATTGCCAAATACTTACTGATGGTTTTTTCGAGCCGTTACTATCCGGAGTGTGGTGTAGTTGTGTTGATGCTTGGTCAACATTGTTCTCTACAGGCTTCATTGGTAATATAAAAGAAATTGGAATTGTTAGACTTATTAGGTTATAAAATATAAAAACTGAAACTGCCAAATACTTACTGATGTCGCGCTATGGGGATCGACTACCGTTTGGTCAACACTTTTTTCCACAGACTTGGCATGCAATTCGGTAATAAAAAATGAGCACACTCACATTGGAAACGAATTATAAAAAGTACTAAAATTGTCAAATACTTACTGATGTCGCGATATGGGGAGCGGGTTCCGTTTGGTCAACACTTTTTTCCACAGACTTGGCCTGCAATTCGGTAACAGAAAATGAGCACACTCACATTGGAAACGAATTATAAAAAGTACTGAAATTGTCAAATACTTATTGATGTCGCAATATGGGGAGCGGTTACCGTTTCGACAACTATTTTATCCGCATACTTGGCCTACAATTAACTTATGCAAAATCAACACACTCACATGGAAAGTTAATTATTAAAACAAATCAATCAAACTGTCAAATGCTTACCTGAGAAGCGGATTCTTGTTGCACAGTCTCACATGAGGTTAAGATGTTTCCCACAGAACTGGCCTACAAATCAATTTATTAGGTTATGGAAAATGAAAAATCACATGGAAAGTTGTAAAAAACAAAGAAACTGTCAGATACTTAATGGTGCTGGCATTTTATTTTGCGCCACAGCACTAGTACTTTGGTTAGAACCAACCTAGTTGGGAACAGGATTTACCTACGAATTGTGACAAAAACAGTGCCAATTATGTATGTCGAATGCATTAATTAATATGTAGCATACGTCACTTACTTGACTTGCCAACATTTGCGGCAACAATCCTTCGAGATGTGTGAACGTGGCCTCAAATGCTAAATGTTCCTTCTCACGGCTTGCTAGCATAGCATTCGTGGATTCAAGTAGAGTCGTCAACCTATTCACCACTTCATCTCTCTGCACCGCCTCATACTCAAGTTGGAAATCCGTTGCTTAAACGAGCCTTTTACCCGACTCACACCCCAATATTTACCTGTGTCAATCCGTACCCAATCCCTTTTAAAAACCCACATTTCTCTTTGCCAAGCACTAAGGTGACGGCATCTGTGCAAGGTTCCAGTGCCAGGGCTCCGGAGGTGATCTGCTCCTCATGCTGAACCTGCAAGAAAACAAATATTCTAATACACTTGTAACACGCTTATGTATCCACATCAAGTGTTGAGACAAGTTATAAAGACTCAAGTTTTTTTGACACCAATATAAGGCAATGAATTGACTTTAACGTGATTTAAAAAGTTTAATACTAAAACATACTAATTTGGTTGCCACGCCTTCGACAACAACATTCTTGTATGCACCATCTTTGTCCTCCCTTCCTTTCTTCCACATTAATGCACGGCAGGGGATCTCATCCGGTTCAATTTCCTTCTTTTTGACCTTGTAAAATATTCAAGAGAAAGCAGCTGACGGTCATGCGTTAGACACGTAACCAAAAAATTATTGAACTAGAGAGAAAGCAGCTGACGGTGATTACCAGTTTCTCTCGAAGGTAGGCATAACCCCCTCGTACCATGTGATGATCAAAAACATTCTTTGCTCGAGCTCCCTTTGATGAAGCCGATTTTTTCTTCAACCACACTTCATAATCATTTCATTATATTTAAACAAAAAACATAAACCATATATAGTCGATCAATCTACGTTCGCAGAGTAGAGGATTTATACCTGAAACTGCTCTGATTGTGTGTACTCAACGAAGCGATCGCAGTCTTCTTGTGTCACACCCAACCTGCGGCGGAAATGCCGGAGCGTGAACTGATTATCACAGCTCACAAGGTACTATCATGTAATTGTAAAGCGACAATATCTAATTAATTTATTAATTGTCAACGAACATTTAAGTACAACAAAAATAGAGAAAATTACAATACAAAACCAACTATTCTTTTTTATGTTTAACATCCGAAAGTCATCTCTACGTGAGCTTCAGTTCGATAAGCAATCCAATCTATAACCTGCAAATGCGTACAATATATATATATATATATATATATATATATATATATATATATATATTTGTCAACAACACATGTTGAGTGAGTAGATTCAACAGTTTTGACACGAACAAAATTATAATATATAATGATATAAATAATAGAGTAAAAATAAGCAAAACAGTTATCTGTGAGTATAAACAATGAAAGTGTTAAGCAAGTAATGAGTGTCGGTGAAACCATTGCCAATGCGATCGGGCTCCGGCCACTACGACGGTCGTATGGTCATACTATAATGAGATTATGTTGGACCTCTCCGAATGCGATTCAAGTAAGAAAGTAAGCAAATAGCAAGTAACAAACAGTCATTCAATTGATACACAAAACAAAGATCACAGTTTGCGTTTGAGAAATAATAAGATAAATAATTTGAAAAATGGTACGCAAGTGTCCCCAAAACATTTGAAAACAAGTAAAATAGGGGAGTGATTACTCACCTGATTAGAGGAACGAAATACAAATGAGGATGATGTGAGAAAGATGAACCCTTCGGGATATACCGCCAAGGATTCCTAGTTAGATAAGGGTAATATGAATTAATTATAAAACTATATAACATGATTTAATGAATTAAGATCTTTAATGTGAACTGAGTTACATTTGGGATTAGGATAATTATTGATGGATTGATTAACCTCTACTGTCGTTGTTATTTATAGCCTTAATAATTAAAAATTCTCCAATTATTACCCATGATATAATTTAAAATTAAATACTTAAATAATTTAATTAATATAAGATATGCTTGAAATAATAAAATCTAAATTAAATATACAAATTAAATAAAATAAATTTAATTAAAAGTAAAGTGAGATATACTTTTAATTATTAGAATAAATAAGATACTAATATAAATAAATAGACAATCACAATAATAGTAATAATATGAAATTAATTAAATATAATATGTAGTCATATATAAATGAATATTTTTGTTTTAAACCTTTTAAAGAATATCTATTTAACACGTTTAGTATTTATATAATATATAGAGTAAATATAAGTTTATAAAACACGTCTAATGACAAGAATCACCAATGTTGAGGTCGGGTTTTAAGCAAGTTAAAGTTTATTATTAATATATATTTATTATACTATTTTTTTATAACGAAAACATATGTATATGCATACATAATAAAGATATACATACATATATATTAGTTTTAAGAAAAATACAAAGACAAGTAAACGTCAATATAGGGTGCTGGTTACATAGTAATAATATTAGTTTATGTTCATTGTTGCTTATTATTTAGATGATAAAGCATTAAATCAAAATAAATTAAAAATAATAAAGAGAACAGGAAAATATCTTGAGAGAAACAAGAGATAGGGAGATATTGGCCCAATCCATGACTCCTGAAGAGATTGCAGAACAAGAGGTCTTGATCAACCAAGCTAAGCTTGCAAAAGAAATAAGTGATGATGTGGCTGATCAAGAAGCAATTGAGACCTTGATTATGATGAATAGAGCTGAGGAAGCTGACAATTCCCTAGCTATGGTGGTCAGTAAGTTTCAATCTCAAAGTCAACAACCAGAAACTGCTGAACCTGTCAACTTGAATACAAGTCTGATCATTGAAGAAGAAATTGGTGAGTCCATTGCTTCAATGGCTGCCAAGAAATGGACTGAACAGGTAAAATAAGATCTGAAGAAGAATACCACTGAAAGTTGGTCAGAAAGGGTAAATGTGCCTGAGCCTTATGAAACACTCAATCAGAAAAGAGAAAGGCTTTCTAAACTAAAAGAAGAATTTACTGAGAAAGTCAACAGATTTGCCAAAATTTATATGAGAAGAAAGAGGGCAGCTGAGCAAACTGAACAAGAAAGATCTGCTAAAAGAGGAAAGTGGGATGATAAAAACTAGTATTTTGTTGAAACGCCAGATGATGAAGCAAGTCCCATTAGGGCAATTCCTTTACAGACTTTAAGGCCAGATGAACATGTGCAAGGAGTGCAAAATGTACCAATTCCTGAGAATCCACCCTCTGATGAACCACAGATTGATGCAATGAATGATCTAACTGAAGATGAGGATGAGTCTGAAGATTCTGATAATAATGATGATGACCCTGAGAATGATCAGGAAATGAATGTGAAAGCTGCTAATGTTGTGTCCCCTCAAGTCACAATGACTGAGGAACATAGGGAAAACATTGAGCTGAGTGTGTTGGAAGCTAAAAAGAAAAATCCATTGGTTGTAAAGTTAAGAAGATTTGGAATAAGCTTTGAAACATTGGAAAATATGAATGATGATGAATTGAAGCAGATATTAGAGAAAGAAAATGATACTATCAAGAAGCTTATACAACAAAAGAATAGAGATGCCCAGAAATTCAGAGATTATCTCAGAAGGTATGATTACTCAGAGAAAGATCTGTCTCACTTCACCTTTGACCAACTCCAAGATCTATACAACAGTGAAAGGGAGAAGGTAATTGAGAAGTGTGTAAAAGAAAATGAAATGCTTGAGAAGATGGAAAAGTTGAAAGAAAAGTTTGGAGGTATGTGTGGCTACTTACTGCAGAGAGGCATGAAGCCTGAGATTGTTGAACATTTATCCAGAGAATCAGTGTTGGACCAATACAACAAACTGAAAAGAAAAGTAAAATTGAAAAGGGTCCAAGCTGAAAGCTCTAGCAAATAGGCTGAAGCAACTTATGTACCCCAAGCTAAGAAAAGAAGAATTCAAACCTTGAGGGAGAAGGAAAAAGAACAAGACAGATCAGTTGAAACCCCTGCTCCTCAAGATGTGAAACCTGAACCTGAGGATGAACCATTTGTTCCATGGGAAAATGAAGAAATGCTAAACATATTGAGGAACATAATAATCAACCAAAGGGGAATGAGTGAGGAAGACTTCAATGTCTTGGAAAAGGAGGATTTGAAATACCTCTTTTATATAAAAAAGGCTGAATGGGAAAAAGGCCCTAAGGGAAGGAGAGAACCCAAGATACTATGCTGATGGTGGTTTGTACCTGCTGGATTGGCAAGAACTTCTGGAATGAAAAAGATGCAAAGAGAACTTAAAGCTGCAGGACATGATGTTGTTGAACTAGCTAACCTTCCTACTGCAATGGTAGATGCTGTTTATGTGAAAGTTTTCAATTTGGGACCTCAAAAGCCAAAGAAGTCTGTTCCCTTCAGACCTCCTAATCCAAGAAGGTATCCAAGAAATGGAAGAGGTGAAGGTGGAAGGGGTGAATCAAGTAGTTCTGCACAACAAGGAACAACAAGACCACAGTCAAACGTGGATCTTCCAACAGAACTATACTATGATTCTGTTTGTGAATGTTTAAAAGTAATCATTGAAAGTAGGCAATTGAGAGAGATAGTTGTGAGGAGTGACTTTTATGAGTACACTCAAGAGCAACTAGAACGGATGGTTACTCTGGAGTTTTATGATTACAGAAACATACGCAAAAAGGCTGGAAGACAAATGAATAACCTGTCAAAATTTTTGTTAGAAGAAGCTGACAAAGGGTTTAAGTTCCTAAAAGAGAAGAGGAGTTGGAGAGTAGTCCAATCACACAGCTCAAAGAGGACTGGAAAACTGCTAAGAATGGACATTGTTGAGAGAGATTATTCAATGAATGTCAAAGACAAGAATCCATTGTCAAATCCGAATACTTGTATAAGTCTTGGAAGAAGGATGACACGCCCCAACTATACAGTGCAAAGAAATGGTGTTATTACAGAAGTTGAATACAAAGAAAGCAATGACCATTATTTGCTAAGAAACTCTGATGGAAAAATATTAGGGATTATCAAGAGGGATGAAGACTTAAATTGCTTACATGATGAAGATCTAATGGATATAAGGGACTTGGTTATACCAGAAAGACACACTCACTACCAAGCCCTTAACATCTTTAAGATGAAAGCTGCGTCAGTCATAAACAACAGAAAGCAAGAAGCCTACAATGCATGGAAAAGAAAGAATTCATAGATTAGGCTTTACTGTGTAATGTCTACGGACAATCTTTTGAATATGTAATCTGCTTATGTTATTTGATTATGTAAATTTGACTTTGAATTTGATGTGTATTTTTGACTAAGTGTAAGTAACCTTAGAAAATGTTTTGGGTCAGCTGAGGTGTTCCAATCTAGGGGGAGATTATTGAGTCAAACAATTGACCTAAGGGGGAGATTGTTAAGTCAAAGATTTGACCAAAATGAAGTACATGGAAGATTGGAATCTTCTCAACCTCCTCAGAATTCGCTAAGTATGGATCCGGGCATACCTTAGACATCCGAGCAAGCTTTTACTTAGCCAGGTACGATATTTTGTCTATCGGGCAAGGTTTACTTCAAGTAGTCTTCTTTAGTGGATATCTGAGCAAGGTTTGTGAATTAGTTCAGTGCCGGGTAAGGTTCACTAGTTTAAGTAAATCCGAGCAAGGTTCACTTTATCAAGCAAGTCTATTCTTCAGAGCCAAGTATATTACTCTTCCGAGTAAGGTTTGGTTAACCAAGTCCAAGAAGCCAAGTGATTGGAAGACCAGGCAAGGTATTCATTAATATATATGATCCAAGTAGGCTTGATGTAAATGGAATATCTCTAAGTAACATCGGGCAAGGTTCAACTCAAGAAAGGTATTATACTCCCGAGTACACTTTGCTAATAAGTTATTTAATAGCAATGAGTTGAAATGGATCATTGAAGAACAAGGTTGCTCGTAAGGGTTTGTCGGGCAAAGTCTGGCAAAGTCAAGAAGACTGTAGTCTACCCGGTGAGTATTTTACTTGGTAAAATACTCTTCAAGTAAAGTCTACCCGGAAACTTATCCCGGGCACACTTCTATGTTACCAAGACCTGAAGGATGGCAGAGTACACAGCGTACTCGGAAAGAAAAGATTACTGCAGAGCCTACTCGGAAGACTTGTTTTACACTTAGTTTATTTTGAATATGTATGATTGTATTTAGGGTTTCTAGAAGGAATGACAACTGTCCTAGGATGGCAGGCCTATAAATAGAATATTTAGGGTACGCCGCCAAGGGGGCGATATTCACTCGGATAAGGATAGACAGACACATTTTATTCAGTGAGAATATTGTCTGACGGCTGTCATAGGATTCCTTAAAACCCTAAATCGATTATCCACTTTGTATGATGAAAATTATATAGATGGAAATCTTTTGAGTGAATCCTGTGTGTGCTTTCTACCTTTGATTATTAATTGCAACTATCATGTTTGTTATAGATTCCGCCTTTAACAAACAATAATCTTTCTAAATATAGCAACCCGTCATTAACTCTCTTGTCGGCACATTAATCTGTGTGAGTAAGATCCAGCTGAAATCGAGGGACCTAACACCTTGGGTATCGCCTTCAGCTTCAGAGGTTTAACGATGTTAGGCATAATGTATTTGACCTACATTTTTCTTCTGAAATCTCGAAGAAGGTGTCCGAGCCGATTCATCACAGAAGGCCTACGACACGCCTCAATCTCAAAATATTTCTGCACAATATAATACAGTAAAGGTAAATTACATTTCAAAATATAAAATGCACAAATAAAAATAAAGAATAACCGTTATTTGTTCCCACAATTTATCTCTAAGCTCCTTTGTGACCTCCCTCCAACTTAAATGTCTCAAGCCAACTATTTCCCTTACAACATCCCCTAAATAACTTGCAAACTTTGATATGTTTTGGCCAGTGAACCTACCCAGATTATCAAACTCCACTGCCAGTCTGACACCACCAGAGTTTGCATATTCGGTACGTATCTTAGGTAACCTCGTCAACCGCCTTGTAGGTTTTTTCGTAGTAGCAAAACTGTTGATGGGTTCGATAACCATCGTCCCTATATCATCGTCGCTACCAGTCTGACTGTCGTCGTCGTTGGCTTCCTCGCTGGATTAGCCTTCAGCGTCGTCTGATTGAGCGTCGTCAGAGTCGTTGGCTTCCTCATCGGAGTATAAAACATGTTCTTCTTCGATTCTTTCATCTATAAGCTTCATCGTCGATTGTTTTTTTAATAGTTTGGAGTATAAATCACTGTCGTCTGATTTGTGGAGTGGAAAATTTTTAATAATTTGGAGTGTAATTTGATTTTTGGAGTGTTAAATGTAATTTGGATTTTTTGAATATTTGGAGCCAATATTTTGAGCTTTTTGAGTTTTGCCTCCCTTTTAATTAAGAACCAATAGATTATTGGCATAGTTTTTCCGGCAGAGAACTTGTGGCTGAAAATAGGCACATTTCCAGAAGTTGGTTGGATTAGCTTGTATTGCGTATAAGGATATTTATATATGTTTATGTACATTAGCGTGTTACAAGCGTAATAGTGTTTTTTAACAAGTGTTTTTTGTTTTATTTTTAGATTTAACCAAGTGTTTTTTTGTTTTAAGATACTTCATAATTACCATTCATTAAAAGTTTTCATACAAAAGCGCCATTACAATACATTCCATGAATCAAAATAAGAGTGAATAACAAAATAGATGATACAAGAAACTATAAAAGTAAAGCATTTAAAAGCTAACCAACCAACATTCAACACATATAAAACTAAAAAGTGTATCAATACAACCATACAAATACAAATAACAAACCAAATCACAAATGTTCCAAAATTCACCAAACACATCACCAAATATTTCCCAAATGTTCCAAACATCACCAAATCACTAATCAACTTTTGAAACTAACAAAGTAGCTTCATTGAAGTCATATTCAAATATGCACTTATAACCAATCTGTATTTCATTTTACACCTTGAAAATTTCCATCATGGTAACCAATATCTGAATTTCAGTTCCGACAGTTCACCATGAATTCTCATTTTTTACGACCTTCGGGATTGACCAAAGTGATTGGCATTCCATCATAGACATTAATCTTGGTGGCAATGTGACGCAGAAGACGCTGTGAAAAGCAAATTTCAAATATACTTGTAAATAAAAAAGAAATTTAAAAATTCAATTTACCAATTTCTTGGTGACGTTCATGTGGAAGACGATTTTAGAGTCATCATTTTGCTCATCAAGATGAATTGGGTTTTGGGAGGAACTACCTTGATTGCTTAATTGATAGTTGAGAAACAGCTGATTCGGACCAGGAAGGATAAATTCTATGTCATCTTCATGAAAGACATTAATATGAAACTTCTTATCTGATATGATTTCAAACACAACAAACGAACCACCTTTCAAGTTGGTTTGTTTAAAAACCTCAATCCATCCATCCTCTAGTCTACAACCCATTCCATCCCAAAGACATGAAACTTTAAACATATATCTATCTGGAGCTATAAACTCGAAAAGCGAATTCATGTAATTGTCACCAAATTCTTGAATCACGTACCACTCAGGGAAATCCTATTAAACATGTTAATTAAAAAACATTTGAATTTGGAAACAATCATTAAAAACATAAATTAAAACTTACCAAGTAATGGACGTGTCGGTTTCTGACTGGAATACATATCATAGTACCGGATTGATCATTTACATTTCTTTTAAAAGTAAACATATTCAACATAGATCTTGATTTAAGCTCAAAAACAACATATGTTCCAGCTTCTATACAACATTCTCTGATTAATTCAGTCCAACCAGTTCCAAAATAAAAGTCATCAAGTACTTTGATTATAACAACAGAAAACGTTCTATCACTTTGATCATAAATCAAACAACAGCCGGTATTCGATTTCATGTCAGCAAACATTGGTTGAACAGCTTTAGGAATGAGCTATAAGTAACACAAAAAATGTTCTTAGTATGTATATGTTGCAAAACTGTAAGATGTTTCATAAAAATAAAATAACCAGATAACATTAGCATACCATCCTACTCATGGAATCGCTGTCGATATCTACTAGGAACTTAACTCCATTATTCAGACGTGACATTTTTATGTTCTTACCAGGATAAATTAATCAGAATTACGGTAAAGCGTAGTAGAAGTCGATTTAGGGTTTTGAAGTTAAAGGGGTTTTAAATTTTGGTTTTATTTATTTCTACACATTTAATTATATATATATATATATATTTTGGTTTTTATATAACTTTTTAAAAATAGTATAAAAACATTTACCTTTAGTTTTTTTTACTAACATTCCGGTATTAAATTTCGTTAAAAGTTGAGTTCGTATAATAAATCGTATTTTTTAAATAAAATTAAAATTTTATCCATTATTGAAGTATTATCTTAACCGTTAGTAAGATTTTCTGGATAAGATTTACAACTTCGTAATAGAGAAGCTCATAACATTCTAGTGTTATCATTATCATATGTAGTTTTGTATCATTATCATCTTCTAGGTTATCATCATCACCATATATGTTATGATGATGATCAACATCATAAAGTTATCATCGTTATCATGTATTATAGTGGTTATCATCATCATAATCATCAATAACCATCACCATGAAACGACATCATCATCAGACGTGCTAGTAATCAACGTGGTCATTGTATAGGCTATCGTAGTCGGCGTTGATCATACGTGTAACATATATCTCGCTATCAGTGTCGTCATCATCGTCACACATCATCATCATCATCAGCATCATCATCATCATCCGATTGCCATGTACGGGATGTAGTCAGCATCGTATGGGTTATCGTAAACAAAACTCCCAATATTAGCGATCACTGTCGGCACCATCTTATGAATTGCTGTCGTCATCAAACGACATCATCAGTCATACATGCTACCATCAGTATGACCATCGTATACGTCATCATGGTCTTCTTCGATCAAACGGGTTACATGTCATTAAACATCGGTGTCACCATCATCATCAACACACACACACACACACACACACACACACACACATATATATATATGTGTGTGTGTGTGTGTGTATGTGTGCGCCTGTGTGGCGTATTGTCATATAGGTACATATAATAGGTCCTCATCATATATATGTGTGATCATCATCATAGACGTCATGCTCGTCGTACGAGCTACAGTCGCCATCGTATGGGTTGGCGTAAGCAAACCGTACCATATAGGTTAGCAGCATCAATATGATAACCACCACCAACCCAGGTAGCATCGTACCATATATTAGCATCGTCTCGTCATAATTGGGCCAATCATCATGGTCATCATACGGGATAGCACCGTCATTGTCTCATGAATTAGATATCCGCAATCATACTACACACCACCTACTACCACCATCCACCGCCCACATTCGCCAGTAACCACACTCCACCACCAACCACCACAACCACCCACAACACCACCACCACCCACTAATATTCTATATAAATATATATACATTTATTTATACCCGTCCACCACCACCACCCACTACCCCCCCACCACCACCCACCCACCACCACCACCACCACCGACCTCCGCCACCACCACCACCCACCACCACACATCCGCCACCACGAACCACCGCACCTCCGCCACCATCCACCACCATCATGACCACCTGAACCCACCACCACCCACTAATATTATATATATATATATATATATATATATATATATATATATTTTGCTACTATACAATACTAACCGTACGATTAAAATTTAAAAGCACACGCCTTCTTTTAAAAGGGTCAAATAATTATCCTCGTAAGTCACTCATCTACTTCTGGAATGGCGATAACTATTCCCAAAATTCAACCTCGTAAGTCAATATTCCTAAAAACCCTCGACGATTCTACTGTGAAGCACAAGCTCGAGTGGTTTAATTATTCTGGAACATAACCAAAATTAAGAACCCTAACTCATCTACTTCTTGAACGGAACCAAGGACGAAGAAAAAGCACGATAGGTCTCAGAATGAAGATGGAACAGGTGTTACTTTATGATTTTTTTAGCGTTTTAGGTTTACTCAGTCTTAAAATGTAAGCATTTGTTTGAATCTTCTTATGTATTAATGCGTTGGATAAGCGTGTTATTGTTGTAATACATATCCTTGTTTTTTTAAATCTATGTATAATATTAAAGCATGTTATATGCGTATGATTAGCGTGTTATGGCTTTGGTATGAGTATTTATCATTGTGATGTTTGATAAGAGTTTTCTGTTTTCTTGTGATTCGTGTTGTTATCCCCTACCCCCGTGTTTTATTGTATGTATGTGATTCAGTTGTCGAAAAAAACAAGACTGATAAAAGGAAGACTAAAAAAGTTGCTCCGGTGGGGAAAACAAAACATGTTGTGGAAGCAGACTCTGAATCAGATCTTGACACAAAAATCGACAGGTTGTTGTCAAAGCGGATACAGGTGGAACACAGCACCTCTGGCCCGTACTTTCAGTGTCCGAAAAAGAGAGCCATTAAAGAAAAGAAGCCATCCGAGTAGGGATAACCTTTTGTTGAATTTGTAGACAACAAATTGAAGAATAGGTGTGCACCTATTAATATTGTTGATGCAGTGAAGGCAATGACCATTGCCCAAAAAACTTGTGTAGAAGAAATGGGTTTCGGGTCAATGTTAAGACTTCAAGTAACCCAAACTCCAACAACTTTGGGATATTGGTTGCTCATGAACTATAATAACCGTTTAAATGAATTGAACATTGGGAGCGGTGTTGGGGATACCAATGGGTAAGATTCCTGTTTTAGGCAAGAGTAGACCAAGATTGGGGGAAGATGTTACTACATATTTGTTCAAAAATCAATTCCCGACATATGCAAGAATAAGTATAAAACATGTGTAAGACAAACTGGCCGCGGATCAAGGAGTTGGTGAACTGTTTAAGATTAATTTCCTTGTGTTGTTCAACAACTGTATAGGATTTGTGACAAAATCAACAACAATCAATCAACGATTCATCGCCGCAATTGATAAAACCTCGGATATTCCAAATATGGACTGGTGCAGCTATGTTTTTGAAAACTTGAAAATGACAAAGGAAGAATCGAGAGGTATCAACGTTCAATACAACGGTCCGATCACCTTCCTTGTGATGCTTTACACGCATGAATACCAGAAAAAATATGGTCCATTTGGGACTCGTGTCACAACGCCTGCAGTCAACTACATAACAACAACTACTCTTAATAAGATGGAAAAATACTTTGAGAATAATGGTCCTCCCTTAGAAGAAGATGCCACTGAGGTTGCTGCTGCTGCTGTGACGTTTAGTGTTGACGGGAAAGGGATTGATGCGGCTGCTGCTGCTCCTGCTGCTGTGACCGTTTGTGCTGCCGGGAAGAGACTTGATGAGACTGCTGATGCTGCTATTGCTGATACTGCTGCTGTGACAGTTAGTGCTGCCGGGAAGAGACTTGATGAGACTGCTGCTGTGATGGTTAGTGCTGCCGGTAAGCCTGGAGCTGAAGAAAACACTACAGCTGAGGAGAAACAAGAACATGGTATTAAACTTGTTATTTTCTTCTAAAAAACTCTCATATCTCTTATCTCTACATGCATTTTATGTAATACAACATTATATGTAATTAAAAAACAGATGGTCAAAGTGCATCTGAAACAGACAATACCGATCAAATAGCTGAACAAGATTTGGATGATTATGTAAGCGATTATTCACCTTTAAGTTTGCAAATGCCTATCGTGCTTGTTGACTATTATTTAACTCCATTACAACTGGCTGGGATAAATTGAAAATGTTTTCGAATTAACAATAACTATATTTTCTTTTTACAGTCTTGGAATAAGGTAATGGATAACAAGTTGAAGAAATTTGATAAAATTTGCTTCGAGATCAACGAGTTGGTCCGTCAAGGAAAGGATAGACATCTATCAAATAAGAATATCTTTGCTAGATGTTGTGAATGGGAAGACAGATTCACTAATAATGTGGTCCCTAAAACAGAAGATTCATATGTTGGTGTTGGTGGTCCAGTGGCTGCTCTAAAAGGTATTTGGACTAAATTAATTATTAGTATAATTAAAACGCTCTTAAAACACATGCTGTTATTTTAAACTTATTACATCTGTGTGATGCAGTTGATTCAGTTGTTGGTGTTGGTGGTCCAGTGGCTGCTCAGAAAGGTATATCATATATGTACCAGCTTAATTATATACCAGCTTAATTATAATCACAGTTGAACATATTACATCTTTGGCTGTCGTAAAAAATGATGCAGGTGATGCAGGTCAAGAAAACAATGTCTCATGCGCATATATTGATGAAGTTGTTAATACAGTGCTTGCGACATTAAAAGAGGGTATTTAATTATAAATAAAAACCATAAGTGGTTGAAGGTTTTAATTATAGTTACAATTATTTTAAGTCAAATTTAAAGTGAGTTGTTTTATGTTTAACAATTGACACCGGATTGACAACAAGTGATAGCCTCAGTACACTGAACTCTCCATATCTCTTGAGAGAGGTTGACGTATCCGCTAGTGTCATAGTAGATGAAAAAAATACCTTCAGAGTATATATTTTTTTGTCTTGAAAACATTTGGGAGGACGTCTACAAGTCCGCTCACACAGAATCGTTCAAGGTGGTCTTTGAAAGCTTCTGTCCTGGCATTTATATAGCCACCAATGCAATGGATGCATTCGTTAAAGTAATGAACTATGAAGAAAAGAAAAAAATCTGCAGCATCACCGTTCAGATTCTTTGCTTCAAGCACTGTGCTGATACAAATTAATCTATTTTGTTTGTACTATTAGAAAACGTACAATAAACGCTTTAATCATCTGCATTTTAATTATTATAAAGACAAGTGACCATTATGCTGAGTCAAGGGGTTACACAAACACAGAAAGACTGGATGTGTTTTCAGACAACATCGAAACACAAATGGGAAGGAGTGGAATTCTATCACTCAAGGAGGTTGCTATAGTGCTCGTGCCAATTCTACAACGCGATCATTTCTTTGTCGTTACCTTCAATCTTCAAACAGGAGTGATAGAATTACTTGACAACAGTGCAAATCAAGAAATACCAGTTGATGCAAAGTTTAAAAGCTTAGAAGACAAATCAAAAGCAATTAGAGAGAAATTTTAAGAAAGATAGGAAAGACCCCTGATATATTGGTAAACATATATACCTTTAACCCAAAAAACATACACACCTGTTATAAAAATTGTCAAAATACTTAAATTGCTTTATATTTTGTGTAGAGAAATGTCTTTTGCATGTATCTCAAAACAATCAAACACCCCATTACTCATCAAATCCAAGTAGCAACAATCAATAGATTGAAGATGACATGGAGAACAAGTAATGGAATAGATTGTGGTTTTTTTGCTATGAGACACATGGAGAAATATGATGGGAAGAGACCATGGGGATGTAATCTAAAAAAGGAAGGCCCTATACAACAGAGACAGCTAAAATGGTTGAGGTCAAAGTATTTGTGCAAAATCCTCATCTTGGATATAACCGACACAGAAATACTGTTATCAAGAATGCACTGCTATTCCATGAAAATGACGACACTCGTTTAACCGGAGAAGAGTTGATTGATGAACTTAAGAAAAGGAAACAAAAAATTTGAATGATTTTAAAACTGACTGCTATGTACTTTAAGATACTTGTTATGATATGGACTTATGGAGATCTCTAGTCTTCTGTTATCAGTTTGTAATGCACTTTAAGATAATAGTTACATGTTGAATCAATGTTTTAACACAAACATAAAAATTTTATTATTACCAAAACACACATATAAACACACCATCACAAACATACAAATTTTATTACTACTAATCTTTGGGTGACACACATAAAAACACACCATCACTACATTATAAACACTCATGAAACACCATCACATACTAATATCTGAGTGACATAAGAAACTTCAACTTCAATTCCATTGAGCAATTCAGTTCAAGAATTGCCTTGCCCAAAAGTTTTAACTCCTCAAGCTCTCTCTGTCCTACATCAACCATAAAAAAAACAGCAAGATCTCGGATACAACTAGCGGGCATCCGAGTAAGAAATTTTGCAATGAGATCCCTGGCATCCAAGCTGTTGCTAGTCTTTACAAATTATTCAGTAAGAGTTTCCCGACAAGCTTTATCTATCTCGATTTGAGCCTCAATTTGCCTTCTGAGGGCAGCCTTGTAGGATCTGGATGATGATGATGATGATGATGATGATGATGATGATGATGATGATGATGATGATGATGATGATGATGATGATGATGATGATGACGAGTAATCCATTATTAACTAAAAAAATTAAAATTATGTAGGTATATGAGTTTCACAAATATGGTGTAGGTATATATAACCAAAAGGCTCTCAGACAAAACAAAAGGGTGCCCCACGCATGGGAAACACAACCGGAAGAATAGTAACTCTGTAATAAAAAACAAAAGGGTGTCCCACGGTTGGGAAACGCAACCGGACAAATAGTAACTCTGTAATAAAAAAAAAGGGTGTACCACGCTTGGGAAACGCACAAACTTGTCTCATGTGTTTTTTTTTTAATCTACAGATTACTTGCATTTATATCACCTGTCAGAATTAATTGATCACAATTATACTCACCTGTCAAAAATGCCGGGAAATATATTATGATAATGATATCCTACATTAAAGTTAAGCTATATCTTACTAGATCTTACTATATCTTACTACAAATCTAACTTAACTATATTAAGTTTGGTTATTCAATCATACTAACAGTTTCAGAAAGATAATAAAAATGTATTCTTCTGAGAAAACCTTGAAGACCATAGTGAAATCAACGATGGATCTTCAGAAAGAGAAAGACGACTCTTTGTTGAAGAAAGTCGAAGCGATTAGGGCTACACTCGCTTGGGAAAAAACAAAGACCTTCCACTCCTGTCAACTCATGTTGTGGGAAGACGACAATGAGTTTCGAGCAATGGTTGCTGATTATCAGAAACAACAGTCTGAATGCTACGACTCAGTGTGTGAGACCCTGTTTGACACCATAACTACAGTGTCAACCAACATGAGTTTTAAGGAGATGGGGGCAGAGACTGTGGACAAGGCGGAGTGATGGTGATGTTGGCTTTGCTGGTCTTGGTTTTTTTGTGATGTATTGTAATTAATGGTACTTTTTGTATGGCATCTTTTGATGAATGGTAAATATGGATTATCTTAAAATGCTTTATTAACATGTTTTATGTATTGTAATTAATGGTACTTTTTGTGATGCATCTTTTGATGAATGGGTAAATATGGATTAATGGTTCTCATCTTTCTTTGTTAAAAATGCGTGTAATCAATTAGGTTAAAATATGTTATATAATTGTTCAAAAGAGTCTATTACGCTTGCTACCCGCTACTGTACAAAGACATATATAAATATCCTAAAACGCTAGTAACATGCATGTGTACAACAACTCCTTTCTAAACCCTCCTATATATATATACTTATATATCTAGTTTTGTTTTCAATAAAAACTCCTTTTTCACCATGGAAGAAATCTCATCGAGGACCACCACATCCAGTAACAGAAGCAATCTATCTCAGGTTTATTGTTTTTGTGGTCAAGAAGCCATTCAAAGAACATCAAGCACCACCAAAAATCCAGGTCGGAGGTTCTACAATTGTGCATCTCAGGTTAGTGAAATTGCAAATAAAGTTGGAATTCATCTACAATTGTTGACCATAAACCCTATATTTTTTTCAACTTAGGACAAATAATGTGATTTCTTTATATGGTCTGATTGTGTTTCGTTCACAAGATCTGATGTGTGCATAAGATGTACAGACATAATTCCTATCTTGATAAGGGCAAATAAGTCATTAGAGGATCAACTTTTAAGGAGTGTAGCTTCAAGGATTGAATCAGAAAAAAAAGTGAAGATATTGTACTTTATTTGCTTCTTGTTGTTTTTAGGGCTTTTAATTAGTTTTGTAATTAAAAGCTAAGAAACTTTGTTATGATTTTAGACCAGCTATTATGATGTATTTTTATATTTCTAAACGCATTTAAAGGCCTTCTAATGAGTAGTTTAGTTTGAGTGTTTCCAAAATCACACTGTATTTATTTCATTAAAAAGAGGTTACTATAAAAAATCAATAAAAATCTATTCCTTCATGAGTTTTGAACCCGCGATATTTGCAATCTATGTTTAATCACAAGCGCCTCAACCGTTTGAGCTACATCCTGAGAACAAAATAGAACCTCTTCTAATATTTATATAACGAAATTTAGAAGTTTAAAATTTTCATTTTTACCCGCCAATTAATCGATTTATCTTCTGAAAGACTCACAAATCAATTAGTATTGACCAAATAAAATCTCAAAATCTCACCAAACCCTAATAAATGATCTGCTAGTGTATTTATTGAACTCTCATCAATCTCAATCCTACCAAACAACTTCATTAATCTCAGGTGAGTACCAGATATTTTTGCTTTTAGTCAGTTATATTTATTGGCGTTAATTAGTATATATATATATATATAGCTTCTTACCTTTTTTTTATTTCTTCTGCTAATATATATATATATATATATATATATATATATATATATATATATATATATATATATATATATATATATATATATATCGTTGATGACACAGTTAATAAAAAAATTCTTGGAAGATGGATAAGTTTTTGGATGTTAGTAGGCGACAGGTGCAGTAAAGCATATAGAGATGGTGTTAAGGCATTTCTACATTTTGCAGTTCGTAATTGCAAGGAGACATCACCACCAATTTCTGTTTCATGTCCATGTGTTCGGTGTGTGAACCACATATCTCTTAGTGTAGACGATGTAGAACATCACTTGTACAGGTTTGGAATTGACAAGAATTATACTACTTGGATAAAACATGGAGAAGCCGACACCAAAATTCCAACTAATTAAGTTAATAATACTGGGTTTGCCTGCACCTGCATTCCAACTAATTATGATAATAATACTGGGTTTTTTGACACCAACATTCCAACAGATGCCTGTGAAACTGTAGAAATGGTAAATGCTACAAAAGACAATTTCAAAGGCGACAAAAGTATCAATAGTTTCTACAACTACTTGTTGACGCTGAGAAGCCCCTATATAAAGGATGTCTTGACTTCATCAAGTTGTCTGCATTAGTACAACTACTCAACTTGAAGAGCAAGCACGGGTATCTCATAAGTTCGTTGATGAACTTCTGAAATTGTTGAAAAAGATGCTACCTGCAGATAACGAAATGGTAAATAATATGTATGAGGGCAAAAGGATGATGAAGGCAATGGGCTCAGGATACGAAAAGATACATGTGTATATCAATGACTGCATTATCTACTATAAGGATTACAAGGATTTGGAAGCATGTCCAGTTTGTAACAAGTCAAGGTGGAAGGTGGATGAGAAGACTAACAAAACTTACATAAACACGCCCGCTAAGGTACTGTGGTACTTTCCCATTATTCCACGATTCAAGTGCCTCTTTCAATCAAAGACCACAACAGAGAATTTAACATGGCATGCCAAGAGTACCAATAAACCTGGTGTTTTACGCCACTCATTAGATTCACCAGCATGGAAAGCCATAGATGACAGGTACTCCGATACCATCGGATGCGATCCAAGAAATCTTCGTCTAGGGATTTGCACTGATGGGGTCAACGTAAATAGAGGCAACAGAAACCACAGTGTCTGGCCTGTTTTAGCAGTCTCTTACAACCTTCCACCTTGGATGTGTATGAAAAGAAATTCATCATGCTTTCCTTATTAATATCCGGAGTGCCAGGAAACAATATTGATGTGTTTTTACAGCCTTTAATTGACGATCTAGCATCTTTATTTGAGGTCGGGGAGCCAACATATGATGCATATAAACAAGAAATGTTTTTACTACGTGCAGTTGTGTTATGGACGATTAATGATTACCCTGCTCTTGGTACACTATGTGGTTGCCCTTACAGTGGATTCAAAGGTTGTGTGGTGTGTTGGGGCGACACTCAGTTTGTTTGACTTTATCACACAAAGAAGCAGAGTTATGCTGCCCACAGAAGGTATTTATCACATGACCACCCTTTCAGAAAACAAACAAAGACGTTCAACGGAAAAGAGGAGATGAGAACCGCTAAAGAGCTTATGACAGGGGAAGAGATATACGACGAGGTCAAAAACATTAACAATGAATAGGGAAAGGGAGCTGAATCCCTAAGTGGGAGTAAGAGGAAAAGGGATAACACAACGCCGCAGCCATATTGGAAGAAGTTCAACATGTGGTACCAACGGCTCAGCTATTGGAAGTATTTACCTGTCCAACATTGTATTGATTTGATGCATGTTGAAAAGAATGTGGCAGAAAGTATTGTCGGGACGTTGCTGAACATTCCCGGTAGGACAAAAGACAGATTGGCAGCTAGAAAGGATTTGGAATTTTTAGGGATTAAAAAGGAGTTGCAACCGAAAGCAAAAGGCAACAATACAGAACTGCCTATAGCATGCTTCACATTATCAGCGCAAGAAAAAGACATGTTTCTTGAAACACTGTATAAACTGAAGGCTCCACTAAGGTATTGTTCTAACTTCTCTAGTTTGGTGAGTCTTAAAGAAAGGAAACTATAAGGCCTTAAATCACATGATTATCACATGCTTATGCAACAGTTTATGCCCCTGCAATACGGTCCATCATGCCAGAACCAATGAGAAATGCTATAATCAGGCTTTGTTTTTTTTTTTTCAAGTCAATTTGTAGCAAAGAAATCATTGTAGAAGAGCTTGATAAGATGCAGGAAGAGCAAATAGTTACACTGTGCCTGCTGGAGAAGTACTTTCCGCCATCATTTTTTGATGTCATGGTTCACTTAACCGTGCACCTTGTAAGAGAGATTAAATTATGTGGGCCACCATGCTTTCGTTGGATGTATCCCTTTCAAAGGTGTATGAAGGTTATCAAAGGGCATGTGCGAAACAAAACTTATCCAGAAGGGTGCATTGCTGAGGAGAACATTGCCGAAGAAACAATCGAGTTCTTGAGCGAATACCAAAAAAACATCAAGATTAGTGTTGGTATTCCAAATGATAAGCATGATGATAATGGGGAGACAATTCCTGTCACAGGTGTTAAATCAGTTGAAGTTTCTCCTGATCTTTTCAAGAGAGCACATTTCTATGTGCTGCAGAATACGCCTGAAATAGCGCCGTATATCGAGTAAGTATTACTAACATATATACTCTAAATTATATATATATAAATATATATAGGGTGCAGTTACTGTACGCTAATTCCTTAACGTACGGTAGTTACGTGAGACGTTCAAAGGCAAAAAACAAAGCTAAAAACCTAAAACGCTCAGCAAACGCACCCAAAATTAATATATATATATATATATATATGTATGTATATATATATATATATATATATTAATTCACAATATATTATACTCTTACTTGCAGACAAAACAAGACCTCTTTGAAAAACCAAATGCCTGGTAAACGACAAGCATTGCTGGAGAAGGAGCATACTTTAAAGTTTGGTGATTGGTTACGCGACAAGGTAGATCAATTTATTAAGTCTTCTATAATTTTTAAAATTCTTTTATAGTTTCTGCAATGTAGGTGAAGAATCTAATCCTTGTAATGAAATTCAGGTTGAAATAGAGCTAGCGGGCTCCCCAGGTTCTGTATCGAAAACCGTAAAGTGGATTGCACACGGAGCACACCGCAACGTTTACAAATTCGACTCGTACGACATCAACGGTTTGGAATTTCATACAAAATCTCATGATGGTAGAATTTACCAGAACAGCGGGGTTGGTGTAGAGGCGGATGACATGCACATCAAAAAAGACGTTGTGACGTATGGACAAAACTTTTATTTTGGGGTTTTGCAAGAGATATGGGTCCTAGATTATCATACTAAAAGAATCCGGTCTTCATGTGCCAATGGGTTGACCGTAAACATGTCAAACATGATATTCTTGGTTACACGTCGGTCGATCTAAACAAATTTGGCCACAAGGATGATCCGTTCATATTGGCCTCGCAAGCACGCCAGGTGTTTTATGTTCAAGATCAGCTGGATAGAAAAAAGAATTTTGTCCTCATGACGCCACCCAAGAATTATAGGCATTCGTATGACGTGGTCAATGAGGAATTTAGTACGGTAACTTTCCCTCATGAGGGTAATACATTGCCACTTGTACAACCAAATCAACTGCTTCGTTATGAGTCCACAGATGATTACTGGAGGCCCGGGAAAAAGCCTACAACTATTCGTAATGGAGATTGACACCGATTTCGGGGTTGTCGACCCAGCAGTTGTGTTCGTTCGGCTAGTTAGATGTAAATAATGTTTAAATATAGTTTTGATACATGATATCACCATTATTAACTTTGTACTTATTAATTCAAATTAAAGAAATATTGGTTGTTTTTAATACTATTACTACTTATACGTACATGCCGGTTTGTTGAATTCATTTCATCTTCTGGCTATTTTGGTCAATTGGTGTCAAGTTCAAACATACATCTTGTTACATGATAAAAGTCACAATTGACTTGTAGTGTACCATAGTAATATCAATAAAGTCATTACACTCATAACTGACTCGTGCTATATCAAAGTTACATTAATACAAAGAAAGCCCAAAAATGCATCATGTTGTCTAGGGTGTTCATGGTTCGGTGACAGTCATAATTTCTCGTCTGATGGTTTTGTTTCTTGCACAACCTCTATTTGGTTATGTTTCAACATACTTTTCAACAGCTAGTTTCCTGCAAAACATTATCAACTCATTTTATAAAAATAGACTATTATGCCCTTCTTTTCACTAACCTGCATACCAAAATTGTACCCTCCAGACTTTGAAGAAGCCTTTGAACAAATAAAATTCTGTTTTGAAAAACCGCTTCCAAACTCAATGCCATCACCAGTAACCTTAGATTTAAGATTTGGTAATGGCATTGAGTTTTGGAAAGGATTTTATCAAAATCTAAGATCTTTGGGAAGTTTAAGATCTGTGGAAACCTTAGATTTTTTTCTGCTTGGCCAAGTTTGGAATTCACATAACATATATAAAAGTGTAATAAATTTCAGTCACCAGTTTTATTGCAGTCATTAAAGTCTCTGTTGTTATATAGTTGGTTGTTGAGTGTATAACACACTATAAAAAAAACTAGCCTACATTCAAGTTAATTAAAATAAAAAAAACTATTATATCACACGCTTTGTACGCTTTAAATACATGTCAAAAATCTTGGAAATATATTTATGTAATAATAGCTTACATTCAAGTTAATTAAAATAAAAAAAAATAGTATATCTTACTAGATATACTACAAAGCAACTGAACTACAATAAATTACTGTCTCAACTACCAAAAATTAAATTTAAAGTTAATTATAAAAAATCAACATCATCTACGCTTCACATACTCAACAAAAATATAATAATAACATTTACAGTTAATAATAACATTTACAATAATAACATTCACATAACATATTAATACCAAAATATAATAACATTTACAATAATAGCATTTACATTAATATAGAAAACCAAATTACATAAAACTAACTCCTAGTATCCGATTCCATATCGGAATCTACATTCGATTCTGCCATCAGATTCCGTATCCGAATCTACATCCGGATTCTCTTATGGAGTATGAGAGGGCATGATCCTCTCGTACATGTCATCCGAGGTGTAGATGGAGTCCTTAAGCCCATGGAGGCGAATGTTCACCTGAGTATGGAATGCCCCATAAATGGACACCGCCTTGAAGTGCTCCAAGTCGTTCAACTTGATGTACGCCACCTCGATTCCCGACACTACCATTTCAATGCTGAAATAATCAACAGTCGTGTACCCAAGCCACCTAACCATTTGGTTAAGTTGTTGGTACGTGAAGGTCTGAGGGTTGACATAGTCAACATACCTCACCCTTTGATTCCTCCGGACGGCGCCGGAAAAAAGTGGAATCGTATGGTGAAAAATGTGGGGTCGTAGTTGATGGGGACATGAGCACCCGGTGCACGTTTGAGCCATGTTGAAGCCATTATCAGAAATTATAATTGGAAGAAAGGTGGATTGAGATTGTGGATTGTGATTATGGATTGTGATTGTGATTGTGGATCGTGATTGTGATTGGTATTTAAACACCATCGGAACCCGGCGGTACATCTCCCTGACAATTTGAAATTGGCGGCACAAGAAACTTTAAAGGCAATGATGACGTCGTCAAATCAACGTGTAGCCATTAATGACGATTGGACACGCTTAAAAATATTTTAGTGTGACCATTTATCACTTATAGCCACACATAATAAGTGTATCCATGACAATAAAAAACTTCGAAAAAATAAAACTAAGACATTCTTTGGTCACACAACCTCATAAGTGGCCATTAATTACATTTGGACACACTTAAAAATATTAAGTGCGACAATTTCTCACTTATAGCCACACATAATAAGTATATCCGTGACAATAAAAAACTTATAAAAAACAAAACTAAGATACTCTTTGGTCACACAACCTCGTATAAGTGGCCATTAATTACATTTGGACACACTTAAAAATACTTAAGTGTGACAATTTATCACTTATAGCCACACATAATAAGTATATTCGTGACAATAAAAAACTAATAAAAAGAAAAACTAAGATACTCTATGGTCACACAACCTCGTATAAGTGGCCATTAATTATATTTGGACACACTTGAAAATGTTTAAGTGTGACCATTTATAACTTATAGCCACACATAATAAGTGTATCCGTGACAATAAAAAACTTATGATAAATAAAAGTAAACTACTCTTTGGTCACACAACCTCGTGTAAGTGGCCATATATTTGAAGCGTTTTAGCCACATTTCTAATAAATACAATGGTTGTTCGTCATATTTCGCCACTTTATTAAAAATGTGGCTAGAAAATGTGACATTAGGTCACACAACGTAATATAAGTGGCTATATCTTTTACCTTTTAGACACATCTCTTATCAATACAGTAGCCGTTTGTCACATTTGGCCACACTATTACAACATGTGGCTAGTTAAATGTCACAGTTTGTGGCTAATGCATGTGTTTTTGGTCACATGTATCAAAGATCAAACAAAAAATGACTGTAGGTCACATTTCGCCATACGTTTTTATAATGTGGCTAGTTTTTGTCACAGTTTTTTTCAAAGTGTGGCGAAAAGTACCTAAAATGGTCACATGAAGAATAATATGTGTGGCCAAAACATTCTGGAAGGTTTTCAAACATGGTCAAAGACCTTTTAGCCACACTTTGTAGCGAAAGTGTGGCAAATCGCCCAGGCCACATGTGTGGCCGAAGGTCAATATTCACGTAGTGATGGTTCACCGATTTTGCTAATTTTTTGTCTACGGGCCTTGTGTTGAAAGGTATGACTACTCAACAAAAGAAGAAATTTTTCCGGGATGTCAATCGGTATGTTTGGGATGATCCTTATCTCTTCAAGATTGGTGGTAGAAGATGTGTGTCGAAAGAAGAAGGGTTAAATATTCTAAAGCATGTTCATGAAGGTTTAACGGGCGGTCATCATGGAGCGCATGCCACGGCTCAAAAGGTATTTGATAGTGGTTTTTATTGGCCATCGGTTGTAAAAGACGCGGTGGAATTTGTTAAAACGTGTGACGCTTGCCAACGCACCGGAAAAATTTCATCAAAAAACGAGATACCTCAAAACCCCATACAAACTCTTGAAATTTTTGATGTTTGGGGCATCGATTTTATGGGACCGTTTCCCGTTTCCGGTGGTTACAAGTATATTTTAGTGGCGATAGATTATGTTTCCAAGTGGGTTGAAGCCCAAGTGTTAGCCACGAATGATGCTAGATTTGTTGTGAAGTTCTTAAAAAGGTTGTTTACTCGGTTCGGAACTCCACGGGATTTTATGTGTGATCGAGGTACCCATTTTTGTAATTCCATCATGGAGAAAGCATTAGCTCGTTATGGAGTTACTCATCGCACCTCCACTGCTTACCACCCTCAAACGAATGGTCAAGTCGAGAATGCTAATCGAGGGGTGCAGAGAATTTTAGAGAAGACGGTTGGGATTAGTCGGAAAGATTGGTCGGAGAAGTTGGCTGACACGTTGTGGGCATTTAGAACCGCGCACAAGACACCGTTAGGTACTACACCGTTTATGTTAGTTTACGGTAAAGCATGTCATCTTCCCGTTGAGTTGGAGCATCGAGCGTTTTGGGCGTTAAAGACGGTAAATGTTGATCTTACTGAGGCCGAAAAGAAGAGGTATTTTCAAATTCATGAGTTAGAGGAGCTTCGTAATGCGGCATATTCTCGATCGTTGGATATCAAGGAAAAGACGAAAGTTTTGCACGATCGACGTTTAAAGGGAGGTAAAAACTTCAAGAAAGGTGATAAAGTTTTGTTATATAATTCTCGTTTGAAGTTATTTGCAGGTAAGCTGAGATCCAAGTGGACGTTATTTAGTGAAAGAAGTATTCCCGTATGGAGCGGTGGAGTTAGAGAATATGGACAATGAACTTCATGAAAAGTGAACGGTCATCGTCTAAAGCGTTATCTTGGAGGGCCGGAGGAGTCAACCAAGGTGGAGGAAACTCCCCTTGATCCATCGAACTGAATTATCAAAACGGGTTCTTGAGTGAAAACTCAAGTGTAGAGTTTGTATAATTCTTTAACTTTATTTTCGTTTCATCGGGTCGCTAACTTTAGTTTTTTGTAGTTTTGTTGAGTAGTCGAGTCATTGCAAGGAATCATCACCAACTAAACGAGAGGTTGTACGAGGATTTGAAGGTTGCCAGGTAAGTTTTGCACGTAAAATTAACATACAATGGGCATAAAAATAAGTGGATAATCTTCTAAAATTTTTTTAAGGCAAATTGAGGTCCAAAACTTCAAAACTTTCTGTGAAAACACCCCATCGCGCGCGCGACGAGGTTCTTATTTTACCTCTGTGTGTGCCAAGCCGAACAACAAACAAAAATTTGCTACAGCGTTGCCTAGGCGGCCCGCGACCGCAAGAGGCTTAGCCTCTCCCGCGCGGCGCGGCGCCCAACACACCCATATCCGAATTTTATTTTATTCTTACACCATATTACTTCAAATCTTCATCTTTTTCAAAAATCCCTCTTTCCCCTTTCAATAACCCTAGGCGAAACACCCCATTCTTCACCATAATCCATCAATTTTACACCATTAATCATTAAATTAAACCTTCTAATCACTTACATATCATCCTAAAACCATAACCCACCATTAATTTTAACTTATAACTCACCAAATCTCTCACTTGCACACACTTTAGTTCTTCAAATAGTTAATCCGGGTTTTCACTATCCAAGGTATGATTTCTTGTAATTTTTTGTAATCTTTGTATAATTTAATGTTAGTTTTAGCTTAGGTTTTGCAACTTTGTTGTTAGGTTTTGTTCAAGTAGTTGTTTAAGTTAGATTATTGAGTCCGGGTTAAAGGGCTGGCAGTTTCGTTGGGATTTTTGGGTGCGGTTGTTGGGTTGGACTTTGTTGAAACTTTATTTTCGGTTGCGGTCGGGTTGTCGGTTTGGGGTTTAAACGAGTTATTTAGTGTTGGATTTTGGTTTGAGATGTTGAATTTTAGTGTTTTTAGTAGTTAAAAACAAGCCGGAAAACAAGTTTTAAGAAATATATATTTTACTAAAAGTATGGTTTTTTCGCTCGTTTTCGACTCAATTTTGCGGGTTTTTGGCACTTGGGTTTAATTGGGACAATTAAAGTGCCGGGAGGAGGTGATGTTTGTTGAGTCGGTGTGATCGTTTTTGGATTTTTAAGCTAGTAAAAGTCTTAACAAGTTGGTTATCCGTTAGCTTTTAAGTAAAAATAAAACCACTCGCACTTGCTCGTTTTTCATCTAAATGAGTCGGTTTAAAATATTTTGCAACCCAAACTTCCAAAATTTTATTTTATTTTCAGATTTACAAAAAAAAAATTAAAAAATCCGAAAATTAAAAAAATATTTTGTTTTGATTCTTTTTAGTTTATTTACTTACTCCCATATTTGTTTGCTTGTTTAAATGTGTTTAGATGTCAAAAGAAGCCGATAAGCGGAAACGAGGTCCAGTCGCGCGAGCACGAGGTGAGCTAGAACCGGTAATCTTCATGGATCCGAGAGCTCGGGTGATCGAGTATCAACCAGGACAGATTGTGTTTAGAAAAAACGGTCAACCTTAAGAAAAATTCATTACTTAAGTTTGATGTTGATTCGGCCGAGTATGAGCAGTTATGTAAGTTGGTTAATTCGGATCTTCTCACGTTTAAAACGATAAATTGGGATTTATTGGATTCGATTGGTCAAAGAGAGCACATTGAAGAGTTATTGGGCCCAAAATTTAAGGCGATGTTGGATTTAAACGAACCGCAGTTGACACTGGAGTTTCTGAGCACGTTTAAATATAAAGATGGTAATTTTGCTCAGTCAAATGCGGTGTCATTTTCTTTGGGTCGACAATTGTACAATATGACTATCTCACAGTTCGCGATAGCAAGTGTTTTTATACGGATGCGGAAGTGAGAGAACCGGGATTTGTGACCGGGTCTATGGGGTGCGTTTTTGAATAAGCATGATGTGAGTATCGGTTCGGAAGAGTTGGCCACTTTTTGGAACAAAATTTCTATTTACTCGTATTCGAGAGCGAATGTGGCGTCAGATATTCGAGATCCCGTGCTTCGGTTTATCCATCGGGTTTTGGTTAACACTTTGATTAGTCGCGGTTCGGGCGACAATAAAGTAAATTGGTTGGATATTTTTTGTTTGATGGCTATGGTTGATAGGGTTCCGATAAACTACGCGAGTCTTTTGGCGTGGTCGTTTCATCGGACGAGACGTGGGGGAACAAAATATAGGTCAAAGTTGGATATGGGCCTGTACATTACACGGATTGCTAGATATTTGGGTGTGTTTGATAGGTTTAAACCGGAAATTTTGACAGAGGGACCCGGTAGAGAGTTTTTGGAGGTTAAGGATTTGAGGAATGCTGGAATTTTGAAGGGGTATGATCCGGTAGCGTGGGAGGATGTCAAGACGAGCCCACAAATTCAAGCACCGGCGAGGACCGCGGTTGCTGCTACTATAAGAGCCGGTTTACCGTCCCGTAACCAGAGGCCGCTTCATAGATCAGAGAGACCGGGTGTTCAGTTCCCGGTCAGAGAGCCTCGCCCCGAGGATATTACGTTGGATTCGTTATTTTACCGGATGGAGTCTGGTTTTGATCAGATTAGAGGTTATGTGACCGAGAGTCGAGACGAGTTGAGACAGATGATAGAGGCGAACCAGAGGAGGCAGGATGAGCACATGAGACATACTATGAGTGCACTGAGGATTGAGTTCCCCGCTTCCCTTCGACAGCCGGACGATGCGTGTCCGAGCGGGTCAGGCGCTCCGGGTGGTTCGGGTTATGGTCATAGAGTACCTTTTTATAAGACGGGTGATCTCGAATTGGATAATGCTGAGCCATACCGTATTCTTGAGCAGGAGTCGGAGTCGGAGGAAGAAGAAGACGAGGATTGATCGTGAGTTGGCGAGCGAGCATGGGAGTTTATGTCTTTGGTTTTATTTTTATTTTTATGATGTTTTTGCTTTTATTTGGTCTGTATTGGATTATTATTTTTATACTTTTTGGTTGGGTTCGGGTTGGAAGTTGGTGGACTTTTGGAACATATAAGTAACCTTTATTTTTAGATTTTATTTTTTTGATGTTACTTAGGTTTATCAAGAGGAGAGGCTGTGTCCATTCATAAAGAGAGCATGAGTTACCAATTTATGTTGAGCGGTCGTTAAGGAGAGCACCCATGGAAATAGACTGGCACATTGACAGTCTCGCATTTTACTAGCTAAGTCCTTTCCATTGTATTTTGTTTTATATTTTTATTTTTATGTCTTTGTTTTTTTTTCTTTTTATTATTTTTTGGTTTTTGCTTTTTAAGGTTTAAAATTTTTCGCTTTTGTTTTTAATTTTTTGAGTCGTGTTTCCAGTGCCCGCATTGAGGACAATCCAAAATTTAAGTGTGGGGATGGGACACAAGTGTTTCAAATAATTTGAGTTTTGTTTTCATTTTCGTTTTCGTAATTATGATTTAAAAAAAATAAAAAAAAATCGAAAAAAAGTTGAAAATTGCTTTAAAAATGTCCCTGAGTCTAGTTTTTGTTGCGTGAAAGTGGGAGATGATGATGTTTATCGGAAATTTGTTTTTCAAACTACTAATAATATGAGAAAAAATAAAAAAAAAACGCACTTAACTCGGGATGTGTCGGTAGGCTCAGCCTTGAAAATGAAAGGGTAATTTGATAAAATGGGTCGGAAATCTCTTGTGGGTAAAGCGTTTTGTCCGTAGAAAATAAGTAATGAAAGGTCAGCCATACTCAAGCCTTAATTCTTGGTATGAAAAGTGGAAATATCAAAAAGTTTGAAAAGTTTAAAAAATTGAATACGTTATCATATGATGCTTGGGTAGGTTTAACGTTAGAGTATGCCGTGTAGCCTGTGATATAAATCTTAAACTGCTAGTTTAGTGTTTTACACATCATTGGCGTATGGTTTTATAACCTTAAATCTTGTATTGATAGGATGCCCCGGGTCTGGAGACCATGGGTCTATATGCCGATTATTCATCTAGATATTCACAATTCCAAATGGGGTTGTGAATATTTAAAATAAAGATAAAAAGAGCAAATCCGCAGTTTTCTGCCACTTAAGTCTTTAAACATGATCACAAAAGTACAAAAGCACAAATGCATTACAGACTTGATCATCCACGCTGTTAGCCATGTGGGGTCCCCTTGCTCGCGTCTCATTACCATTAAGAAACGGACCACAAGGGACACGCTACATGTAAGCACTACAGATGAAATTTTGCATACTCACCTATGGTAATGGTTCGTTGTATTGCTTGATAACGGGGGTATGTCATGTTGTGGGGAAAACTGGCTATTAATTAATTGTACCTTAATAATATCTAATGGCTGCTTGGTAGACTTTGATGCTTAAGCTTAGGTGGATACACAATACCCTTGATCGTCTTAACTATTCATGAAAAAAATAGAGCAACAAAAAGTTTTAAATCTGCTAATTTTGAGGTTTAAGTCAACTTGGGGTGGTTTGATCCGGTAAAAGCTGAAAATAAGTGGGTCTTAATTGTGTAAACCACTGAGTAAAGAAATTGTCGGATCTTATTTGTCCCGGTAAAGATTATGGCATGGGTTTAACAGGACAACAATATAGGTGATCGCGGTTTTTGCGTTTTTCTGAGCTTTAAAATTAACCTATATGTTTGTTAGACTTTATTTTCCGATTCTGATCTAACTGCATCAAACTTTTTTAGGGACGAAAAAAGAATAAGTGTGGGGATATTTGATATAATGCTAAATATTTATGTTTCCCTTGTACATTTTATTTAATATTTTAATTGTTTTTGTTCGTTTTTAGTCGAGATTTGTATACTACTAACATTTTTATGTTTCGTAAGTTCCGGGATTTGATCGTAATTAAAAAGGGCGAAAAACGAGCCAAAACGGAGATCCAGAACGCGTCAGGAAGAAAACAGAACAGAGAACCGGTCAGACCGGGCCGGTCTGACTGGCCCCCTTGGAAAAGCACGTCGCGCCGCGTGAAGGGGGAAGGCCAAATGCCTCTGCGCGGAGCCTAGGCACAACTGGGCTAGAGTTATTTCGTTTTTGCTTCTTGTCGGGCCTTGTTTTCGCTATTTAAACACCTTTAACTTAAACCTGACACAACCTGAAAACTACCAGCCGAATTTGGGAGACTTCGGAGCCATATTTTCGTGTTTGTTGCTGATTTTGAAGGCGAGAGAGCATCCGGTGAAGAGCTACACGTTCACGTTCGAGTTTACGGGTTTTATCATCTTCAATTCCCCGTTTCATATACTTTCACCATGTTTTCGTTATTATTCGTTTTGTTTGATTTAGACTTTATGATGCTAGGCTAAACTTATAAACTACCTAGGTCGTGA
This sequence comes from Bidens hawaiensis, assembly GCF_021521415.1. NCBI lineage: Eukaryota > Viridiplantae > Streptophyta > Magnoliopsida > Asterales > Asteraceae > Bidens > Bidens hawaiensis. The sequence continues at coordinate 186,797 of NW_027494661.1, read as the reverse complement.
TGAATCTTAGTTCGGTTTGATTTTATTTAGATTTTCGTTTCGTTATGTATTTTATGTTCTAAGTAAACGGTTGAGTTTGATTTAATTAATGCGTATGATTTCTTGGTTTTGTTTACTTGAATTTATTGTTTCACATTGCCCTTGTTGATTGTTTCATAGGATAGGGTTTTGTTAGGTCATTTTATTGTTTCTATGATTTTAATCGATATTAATCACAAACTAGTCAAGAACACACACTAAATGACCTAACAAAACCCTATCCTATGAAACAATCAACAAGAATAATGTGAAACAATAAATCCAAGTAAACAAAACCAAGCAATCATACGCATTAATTAAATCAAACTCAACCGTTTACTTAGAACATAATATCCATAACGAAGCGAAAACCCAAATAATTTCAAACCGAACTAAGGTTCATCACGACCGAGGCAGTCTATGAAATTTAGCATAGCATCATATAATCTAAATCAAACAAAGCAAATAAAACTGAAAACATGGTGAAAGTATAAGAAACGGGGAATCGAAGATGATAAAACCCGTAAACTCGAACGTGAACGTGTAGCTCTTCACCGGATGTTCTCTCGCCTTCAAAATCACCAACAAACTCGTAAAATAGCTCCAAGAACTCTCCAAAATCGGCTAGGCTTTCAGGTTATGTCAGGTTTAAGTTAAATGTGTTTATATAACCAAAACAAGGCCCGTCATTAAGCGAAAACGAACTTAATCCAGCCCGGTAGTGCCTAGGCGTCGCGCGGAAGGCATTTGGCCTCTGCCTTCGCGCGGCGCGGCGTGCTTCTCCATGGGGGCCGGTCAGACTGGTTCTCTGTTCTGGTTCTTCCCGACGCGTTCCGGATCTCTGTTTCGGCTCGTTTCAGATCGTTTTTCGCCCTTTTTAATCACGATCAAATCCCAGAACCTACGAAATATAAAAACTTTAGTAGTATACAAATCTTGACTAAAAACGAACAAAAACAATTAAAATATTAAATAAAATAAACAAGGGAAACATATATATTTAGCATTATATCAAATATCCCCACACTTATTCTTTTTTCGTCCCTGAAACAGTTTGATATAGTTAGATCATAATCGGAAAATTATAGTCTAACAAACATATAGGTTAATTTTTAAATCTTAGAAAACTCAAAAACCGCGATCATCGATATTGTTGTCCACTTAAACCCATGCCATAATCTTTACCGAGACAAATGTGATCCGACAATAATAGTACTCAGTGGTTTACACAATTAAGACCCACTTATTTTCAACTTTTACTGGACCAGACCGCCCCCAACTTGACTTAAACCTCAAAATTAGCAGATTTAAAACTTTTTTTTATTGCTCTATTTTTTTAAGAATAGTTAAGACGATCAAGGGTATTGTTTATCCACCTAAGCTTAAGCATCAAAGTCTACCAAACAGCCATTAGATATTATTAAGGTTCAATTAATTTATAGCTAGTTTTCTCCACATCATAACATACCCCCGTTATCAAGCAATACACCGAACCATTACCATAAGTGAGTATGCAAAATTTCATCTGTAGGGCTTACATGTGGCGTGTCCCTTGTGGTCCGTTTCTTAATGGTAATGAGACGCGAGCAAGGGGACCCCACATGGCTAACAGCGTGGATGATCAAGTCTGTAATGCATTTGTACTTTTGTACTTTTTGTGATCATGTTTAAAGACTTAAGTGGTAGAAAACTGCGGGTTTGCTCTTTTTTAGCTTTTATTTTAAATATTCACAACCCCATTTGGAATTGTGAATACCCAGATGAATAGTCGGCATACAGACCCATGGTCTCCGGACCCGGGGCATCCCATCAATACAATAATTAAGGTTATAAAACCATACGCCAATGATGTGTAAAACACTAAAACTAACAGTTTAAGATTTATATCACAGGCTACACGGCATACTCTAACGTTAAACCTACCCAAGCATCATATGATAACGTATTCAATTTTTTTAAACTTTTCAAACTTTATAATATTTCCACATTTTCATACAAATAATTGAGGCTTGAGTATGGCTGACATTTCATTACTTATTTTCTACGGACAAAACGTTTTACCCACAAGAGCTTTCCGACCCATTTTATCAAATTGCCCTTTCATTTTCAAGGCTGAGCCTACCGACAGATCCCAAGTTAAGTGCGCTTTCTTTTATTTATCTCATATTATTAGTAGTTTGAAAAACAAATTTCCGATAAATATCATCATCTCCCACTTTAACGCAAAAAAAAAACTAACTTCAAAGGACATTTTTAAACATTTTTCATTTTTTTTTAAATTTGGTATTTTTTCCATTTTTTTTATTTTTCTTAATTAAAGCAAAAATAAACTACGCTCAAATATCCTATCCCCACACTTAAATTTTGCATTGTCTTCAATGCAAGGATAAGGATGACTCAAATAAAATTAAATTAAAGTCGGACTACAAAAACTAAAAACCTAAAAATAAAAAGTTAACAAGCTAGATAATGGAAAAGACTTTGCAGGTAATATGCGCATGAAACATGATGCGAAAGTCTTCTTTCCATGAATTCCCTACAACTACGAACGAGCTCAGCAAATGGTAACTCATTTTCTCACGAACGAACGTAAGCGGCCAAACAAAAACAAACATATCTAAAAACGTATCTTATCAAACTGATAGATATTATGCAATTAAAGTGTTTCAACAACTGAAAAATAACACATGAATAATTAGCAGCAAATAATAATAAACATAAAATATACGGCTCCACTGCTACTCCATCCCGACACTTGTCTTTTTCAATCAATTCTTCCTTGGGGATCGCCTCTCTAGCTCATACAATCTTCAAACTGGCAAAACTTAAAAACACAAAACAAAGAAAAACAACAAAAAACTACGTTAGTGACTCAGAGAAAAAGAAAATAGAAATAAAAATAAAATAAAGTTTACAAACTCTACACTTGAGTTTTCACTCAAGAACCCATGCTATGCGAATCACGTGGTGGACCGAGGGGAGCTTCCTCCACCTCGGTAGAACTCCAATGCCCTCAAGGATTCCGAATCTCGATCCTACCATTTGTCAACCTTTGTCTTCTTCTTTCTAACTCCACGAACCTTTTCAAACTTACGCTTTCCACCACCTCTTTCTCCGACACACTTTACCATTCCCGAGAACTCGAAACCTCTCGCCCCTTTTTCACACTAAAACTCACCGAATGGGAATCATCAAGACTAATATCCATGTCCGAGATAACTGATTCTATCGAGTAAACTGGGTGACATGGATCAATGAGACCGTCTTGACCACTCGGATGTCTCATGGACTTCGCCAAATAAGTGGCACTTTCATCACCGGCTCTAAGAGTGATCTTGCCTTCAAACACATCAATAATTGCCCTAGCAGTACGTAAAAATGGATGACCCAAAATGGTAGGAACTCTCTCATCGGCCTCCATATCTAAAACAACAAAATCCACGGGAAAAACTAAATTATCTACCTTCACGAGCAAATTGTCCACGACACCTCTCGGATACTTAACGGAACGATCGGCTAAAGACAACGTCATACGAGTAGGGGTGAGCTCTCCGAGGCCCAACTTTTCATATAAAGAATACGGCATGAGGTTTATACTAGCTCCAAGATCGGCTAATGCTTGACACGTTGTATCACTTCCAAAAAGGCATGGAATGGTAAAAACGCCGGGGTCGGGTAATTTCTCCGAACCTTTATTAAGAACTACCGCAGAACACTCTCCATTTAGCGGTACAGTCGACAGCTCGTCCAACTTATCCTTTCTTTTAAGAATATCTTTAAAAAACTTGGCGTATTTAAGCATATGCTGGAGGACTTTGACGAACGGGAGGTTAACATTTAATTGGCTAAATATATAGAGAAAATTCCTGTAATCTTTCGTATACTGTTGATGTTTTAGACGAGCGGGATACGGGACATAAGTAGGGTTAATGATCTGTGGTGGTGGTCGGGCTCCAACCGACTTCTTCTCGGTGTTTTTCTCAACTTGCGGCTCTATAATTGGTGTTGTACTTTGTGAATTACCTAGAGCCTCCATTTCTATCTCTTCATCTATCAACTCATCTTCCCCATCTTTCTTAACTTTTCTACTAACTACCTCCGGACCGAAAACCCTACCACTACGAGTGGAGATGGCCTTCAATTGAGCAGACGGATTAGTTCGAGGAATACCCGAAAACTGACCTGGGGGCCTTTCTTCTAAACGACGAGCAATGTCACCAACAGTCCTTTGAATATCGAGAATAGAAGATTGTTGGTTTTTGAAGAGTAAGTCATGCTCGGCGAACTTTTTCTGTGTTGCTTGATCTCTCTCCGAGATTAGCTGCATCATCTCTTCCAAACTCTCAATTCCACCGTTCGACTCCTACACATTATTTTTAACATTTGTATTATTAGCATTATTATCATCAAAACACTGACCTTGTGCTGGAGCATAAGAATTTTGAAATCCTGGTGGTGCGCCTGACGGACGCCAGTTGGAAATATTCTGATTCGGGTTCTTATAGGTGTTCCAACTCTGATTATTGTTGCTGTGATTATTGGGAAACCTATTCTGACCAGCAACAAAATCGACCTGTTGATTCATCACCGGACAATCCAACGTAGCATGTACACCTCTACAAAACTCACACCTATCCACCTTGGCCTTCAGCTCCTTAACCTCTCGAGTTAGTGATTCCAATGCAGCTGCCACACTAGTATCCAGATTAACCTGGTGTACCCCTCGAGCGGATGAGGATGTACTACTAACGGGATTGGAATTCCCGCGATGTGGCACTTTGGAAAGGTCCGATTGAGCGAAGCTCTCAAACATCTCATTACATTCGGCGACATTCTTCCTAGCCAGTAGACTTCCTCCCGCGGCCTAAATTGAGATGTTTTAGAGCATATTTTTTTAAAACACCCAAAAACTTCCTCCCAAGAACTCCCAAAAACTTGATGTGCTAAAAACAGTCAATAAATATTAACTAAATTAAACAAGTAATGAAAACTAGACCTAAGACTCAACAACAAACACCGGCAAGTGAACCGGTCAATTGTACTAAGCTAAGTAAGTCCGGAATATCGAACCCACAGGACTCTATAAATTACGTTAATTAACTAATTAGACCCGACTTACGACACGACTATTAATTATTTATGTTTTAAGGGGGGTTTTAAAACATAATATTAAACTAATATTAAAATAAGAAAACAAATAAGCAAATAAATGAGAAACAAGCAACCAAACACAAGATCGGAATCAAATAGAGAAGGAATCTACCTAGGTAAGAATCCCATGTATCAACAATCATCAAGCAATGGACAAATAACATGATTATGGAAACTGATTTCTAAACGTGTTCATCTAACAAACCCTAAGGACCTTTGACTGAATCAAATGAAATCCCAAAGAACAATTATTAGATTATTAAGCAATTAGTTGAATTCATTTCCGCAAAGTCATCAAATAGGGTTAATTAATAGTATCTTAGGCAAGAAATCTTACAAAACACTAAACCTAGATAACTTGATAAGCTAAACATGACATCATGAACAAGGATCAACACATTAAGCAAGAATATTGTCACTAACTATCCTAGCATGCAATTGACCAAGACACATGAAAAACTCCTCACCTTACAACTATTGGAATTTGGTAAAGCATTCATAATCCTAATAAAAAATCAACAAGCTTCTATGATCTAACGGGCCCATTTAATCACAATAATCAAAACACCAAATAATGAGTTAAACATAAACCCTAAATCTAAAGAACACAATCAAAAGATAAAACATCTATGTGAAGCAATAGTTAACAATCAATCAAGATAACAAATACTCATACGCATCATGAAAACAAGATCAAGTCTTTTCTATTAAATAGCGAAATCCATAATCAAAACATACGTCCAAAGCAAGAATCAAGTCTCAAACATGTTCATCAAACCTAGGTAGCATAATCTTAATCAAAGACAAATAACTAAACCAAAGAACAAAGAGAAACATCATGAAAATTAATGAACAAAGGCAAAGATAAAGAACAAAAGAACCCGTCTTAATTGATCCTTGAACACCTGTATGAAAGCTCGATGATCTCCCTTTATTCCTAGCTTCAAAACCTTCACAAACCCTTGGAAAAACCTCTCAATTTCGGCTGTAATATGTCTTAGGATCAGCTGGGAATGTAAGAGATGTTTATATAAACGATAAACGGGCTTGGACTTGCAAAAACGAGCTGACCAGAAGGCCCTAGGCGCCGCGAGGCCCCCCTTGGGCTTGCCTTCGCGGGGCGCGGCGTGGTCCAAGGTGGGCAACGAATTTTTGTTGTTTATTTCTTGTTATTTGTTGCCAAATCTTGATATTTATCTTCCTTGAACTCCAAGCTACGATAAGAACCTTCTAGACCTTCTTTCCCTTGACCACCAAGCCACCATCTACATGAAAACAAATCAAAACTCTAAGTGTACTAATCATGTAGCCGGTGACGGTTAAAACGAACATAAACTTCTTATGAACTGATAGAAAGAATTAGAACTTAACATGCAAGATATCAAACGATATAAAACAAGACACATATCAAATACTTGACTCAAAACCTTAAAACATAAAAGATTAACAAAACACGAACTAAACCGAACTCAAAATATTAAATAAACATAACTTTACACGGGATTCGAGATGTATAAATAGACGTATATCAAATATCCCCACACTTACTCTTTTTTCGTCCCTGAAAAAGTCTTATGCAGTTGGATCAGAATCGGAAAATATAGTCTAACAAACATATAGGTTAATTTTTAAAGCTTAGAAAACGCAAAAACCGCGATCACCGATATTGTTGTCCACTTAAACCCATGCCATAATCTTTACCGGGACAAATATAATCCGACAATAATAGTACTCAGTGGTTTACACAATTAAGACCCGCTTATTTTCAGCTTTTACTGGACCATACCACCCCAAATTGACTTAAACCTTAAAATTAGCAAATTTAAAACTTTTTTTTGTTGCTCTATTTTTTTATGGATAGTTAAGACGATCAAGGGTATTGTTTATCCACCTAATCTTAAGCATCAAAGTCTACCAAGTAGCCATTAGATATTATTAAGGTTTAATTAATTAATAGCTAGTGTTCCCCACATCATGACATACCCCCGTTATCAAGCAATACACCGAACCATTACCATAGGTGAGTATGCAAAATTTCATCTGTAGGGCTTACATGTGGCGTGTCCCTTGTGGTCCGTTTCTTAATGGTAACGAGACGCGAGCAAGGGGACCACACATGGCTAACAGCGTGGATGATCAAGTCTGTAATGCATTTGTACTTTTGTACTTTTTGTGATCATGTTTAAAGACTTAAGTGGCAGAAAACTGCGGGTTTGCTCTTTTTTAGCTTTTATTTTAAATATTCATAACCCCATTTGGAATTGTGAATACCCAGACGAATAGTCGGCATACAGACCCATGGTCTCCGGACCCAGGGCATCCCATCAATACAAGAATTAAGGTTATAAAACCATACGCCAATGATGTGTAAAACACTAAAACTAACAGTTTAAGATTTATATCACAGGCTACACGGCATACTCTAACGTTAAACCTACCCAAGCATCATATGATAATGTATTCAATTTTTTTAAACTTTTCAAACTTTATAATATTTCCACATTTTCATACCAATAATTGAGGCTTGAGTATGGCTGACATTTCATTACTTATTTTCTACGGACAAAACGCTTTACCCACAAGAGATTTCCGACCTATTTTATCAAATTGCCCTTTCATTTTCAAGGCTGAGCCTACCGACACATCCCAAGTTAAGTGCGCTTTCTTTTATTTATCTCATATTATTAGTAGTTTGAAAAACAAATTTCCGATAAATATCATCATCTCCCACTTTAACGCAAAAAAAAAACTAACTTCAAAGGACATTTTTAAATATTTTTCATTTTTTTTTAAATTTTGTATTTTTTCCATTTTTTTTATTTTTCTTGATTTAAAGCAAAAATAAACTACGACTCAAATATCCTATCCCCACACTTAAATTTTGCATTGTCTTCAATGCAAGGATAAGGATGACTCAAATAAAATTAAAATAAAGTCGGACTACAAAAACTAAAATCCTAAAAATAAAAAACAAAACAAAATAAAAAGTTAACAAGCTAGATAATGAAAAAGACTTAGCAGGTAATATGCGCATGAAACATGATGCGAAAGTCTTCTTTCCATGAATTCCCTCCAACTACGAACGTGCTCAGCAAATGGTAACTCCTTTACTCACGAACGAACGTAAGCGGCCAAACAAAAACAAACATATCTAAAAGTGTATCTTATCAAACTGATAGATATTATGCAATTAAAGTGTTTCAACAACTGAAAAATAACACATGAATAATTAGCAGCAAATAATAATAAACATAAAATATACGGCTCCGTTGCTACTCCATCCCCACACTTGTGTTTTTCAATAAATTCTTCCTTGGGGATCGCCTCTCTAGCTCATACAATCTTCAAACTGGCAAACCTTAAAAACACAAAACAAAGAAAAACTACAAAAAACTACGTTAGTGACTCATAGAAAAAGAAAATAGAAATAAAAATAAAATAAAGTATACAAACTTTACACTTGAGTTTTCACTCAAGAACCCATGCTATGCAAATCACGTGGCGGACCGAGTGGAGCTTCCTCCACCTCGGTAGAACTCCAATGCCCTCAAGAATTCCGAATCACGATCCGACCATTTATCAACCTTTGTCTTCTTCTTTCTAACTCCACGAACCTTTTCAAACTTACGCTTTCCACCACCTCTTTCTCCAACACACTTTACCATTTCCCGAGAACTTGAAACCTCTCGCCCCTTTTTCACACTAAAACTCACCGAATGGGAATCGTCAAGACTAATATCCATGCCCGAGATAACTGATTCTATCGAGTAAACTGTGTGACATGGATCAATGAGACCGTCTTGACCACTCGGATGTCTCTTGGACTTCGCCAAATAAGTGGCACTTTCATCACCGGCTTCAAGAGTGATCTTGCCCTCAAACACATCAATAATTGCCCTAGTAGTACGTAAAAATGGACGACCCAAAATTATAGGAACTAAACCGAACTCAAAATATTAAATAAACATAACTTTACACGGGATTCGAGATATATAAATAGACTTATATCAACTACGCTTCAAATACGCAACCAAAATATAATAATAACATTTACAATTAATAATAATATTTACAATAATAACATTCACATAACATATTAATACCAAAATATAATAACATTTACAATAATAACATTTACATTAATATAGAAAACCAAATTACATAAAATTAGCTCCTAGAATCCGATTCCATATCGGAATCTACATCGATATCCATAGGATTCGAGGCTTCTGGAGTCCTTCCATCAGATTCCGTATCCGAATCTACATCCGGATTCTCTTCTGGAGTATGAGAGGGCATGATCCTCTCGTACATACCATCCGAGGTGTAGATGGAGTCCTTAAGCCCATGGAGGCGAATGTTCACCTGAGTATGGAATGCCCCATAAATGGACACCGCCTTGAAGTGCTCCAAGTCGTTCAACTCGATGTACGCCACCTCGATTCCCGGCACTACCATTTCAATGCTGAAATAATCAACAGTCGTGTACCCAATCCACCTAACCATTCGGTTAAGTTGTTGGTATGTGAAGGTTTGAGGGTGAACATAGTCCACAAACCTCACCCTTTGATTCTTCCGGACGGCGCCGGAAGAAAAGTGGAAACAAATGGTGAAAAATGTGGGTCGTAGTAGATGGGAACATGATCACTGGGTTTACGTACGATCCATGAAGAAGCCATTATCGAAAATAAATCGGAAGTAGATTGTGATTGTGGATTGTGATTGTGATTGTGATTGGGATTGTGACCGGTATTTAAACACCATTGGAACCCGGCGGTACATCTCCCTGACAATTTGAAATTGGTGGCACAAGAAATTGTAAAGGCAATGATGACGTCGCCACTCGTCAAATCAACGTGTGGCCATTAATTACATTTGGACGTGCTAAAAATATTTTAGTGTGACCATTTATCACTTATATCCACACATAATAAGTGTATCTGTGACAATAAAAAACTTAGAAAAAATAAAACTAACATACTCTTTGGTCACACAATCTCGTATAAGTGGCCATTAATTACATTTGGACACACTTAAAAAAATTTAAGTATGACCATTTCTCACTTATACCCACACATAATAAGTGTATTTGTGACAATAAAAAAACTTATAAAAAATAAAACTAAGATACTCTTTGGTCACACAACCTCGTATAAGTGGCCATTAATTACATTTGGAAACACTTAATAATATTTAAGTGTGACAATTTCTCACTTATAGCCACACATAATAAGTGTATCCGTGACCATAAAAAACTTATAAAAATAAAACTAACATACTCTTTGGTCACACAACCTCGTATAAGTGGCCATTAATTACATTTGGACACACTTAAAAATATTTAAGTGTGACAATTTCTCATTTATATCCACACATAATAAGTGTATCCGTGACAATAAATAACTTAGGAAAAATAAAAGTAAACTACTCTTTGGTCACACAACCTCGTATAAGTGGCCATATATTTTAATTTTTTTAGTCACATTACTAATAAATACAATGGTTGTTCGTCATATTTCGCCACTTTATTAAAAATGTGGCTAGAAAATGTGACATTAGGTCACACAACGTAATATAAGTGGCTATATCTTTTACCTTTTAGACACATCTCTTATCAATACAGTAGCCGTTTGTCACATTTGGCCACACTATTAAAACATGTGGCTAGTTAAATGTCACAGTTTGTGGCTAATGCATGTGTTTTTGGTCACACGTATCAAAGATCAAACAAACTATGACTGTAGGCACATTTCACCACACGTTTTTATAATGTGGCTAGTTTTTGTCATAGTTTTTTTCAAAGTGCGGCGAAAAGTACCTAAGTAGGTATAGAATGGTCACATGAAGAATAATATGTGTGGCCAAAACATTCTGGAAGGTTTTCAGACATGGTCAAAGACCTTTTAGCCACACTTTGTAGCCAAAGTGTGGCAAATCGCCCAGACCACATGTGTGGCCGAAGGTCGATATTCACGTAGTGGAGGTTAAACATGTCAGAGAATGTTTCTGACATTCTATGACCTAACCCTAATTCGTTAATGGAAGTTTAACGAACTAGCCCTAATCGTATGCTAATTCATTAAAGAAAGAATGACGAACTAGCATTAGTTCGTGCCAAATTTATTAAGGAAAGAATGACGAACTAGCCTCATTCGTTAAGGTCCAATTCGTTATGAGTACCGGTTCGTCCTAAGGCCCAATTTGTTATGAGGACCAGTTTGTCATAAGGTCCAATTTGTTATGAGGACCGGTTCGTTATAGTAGCCAATTCGTCATGAAGGAAGATTCGTTATAATAGTTAATTCGTTATGAATTAACAAATGGGTTCATTTGTTATGAACCCACTTCGTTAAGAACTGGGTAACGAACTATAAGTTTAATAAAATGACAGAATGGTCTCTGGACTTAGAAAATAATGATTCAATTACAAATAAGCCCTCGAACTTTTTAAGTTAGCGAATAAAATAATAATTAAAATCCTAATGGAAAATGTGTTAAGACAGTTAATGGAAATAAATTTTTTTCAAGCTGACCTGCTAGCTCGACCCCAACCAGGGGCTCTGCCCCTTGGGCCCTGCTAGGGGCTGCCGCCCCTAAAACCCCGCTGTCAGGGGCGCTGCCCCCGGACCCCCATTCATTGTGGGTTATAATTAGACTACAAACGCTATATGGGTCGTGATAGTTAATGGATACGTGTAATTATTTACAGTTAGTCGCGCACAGCTAAGGAAAGGAATAACCATTAACGGTGAACATAACAGAGTTCAGGTGAGTTTCTAGCCCCATTCCTTGTTATGTTTTCGGGGTTGTGTGCATACTCGATGTGATAGTTAATACACTTACCTTAAATGGTAAGTGTATGCCATGTATGATTTGTATGTTATTTATGTACATCTTAAATGTGAATGAAAGCTTTTCGGTGCGTGAACGATCTTTGGATATTGTATGCACTGTCAGGTGATGGTTTAATGTTATTATTGTTGTATATGATGGATGAATGATGTATGTACTTATGAAACTTACAATTATATATTTAGAAAGGTATAGCATGATAGTAGGGAAGAAGGGGTGACCGGACCCTAATAATATCCGAGGATGAAGGGTACCGGACCCTAATAATATCCGAGAAAGAAGGGATACCGGACCCTAAAAATATCCGAGGTATGTAGGATGAAACGCTCTTTATAATGTAAGGTTAGTTATGAACATATATGGAAGAATGATGAACATGTTAAGTATATAAAGCGTACCCTCGGGCACTTATATGTGTATGTAAAGTAAGTTATCTGATTAACTAGAACTCACTCAGTGTAGCTGACTTTGAGTATGCACGCAGGTGAATAGATTGCAACAGTTAGTTTGAAGGAGACACATGGAAGGATTGGAAGAGAGTGGCATCTGAAGATCTGTTATGATGTTTTTTATTATATGCTATGTATGTTTTAAAAAGACAAGTTATGAACGTTTATAATGAATGGTTGACTTTTAATATTATTCCGTAAAAGTTTTAATTAACTATGATATTTAGAACTGTGTTTATGAGTAAATTCAACATCAAAAGTGAGGCACCAGTAACGGGGCCTTACAACATTCTTAACAATTCATAATAACTTCAAGCTAAAACACAAACCCTAAATTAAATATACATTAACGTTAATAATCAGCATGTCGAGCTAGAACTAAGTTCTAATGGAACTACTAATAAACTCAACATGACTACTTTTTTAACAACACATCTACTAAGTTTAACAACACTGCCGCGAGTTCTAACGGATCTACTAGACGAATAATAAACTCAACGCAACAACTTCTTTAGCTACACGTCTACTAAGTTTAACAACCTCGTCGCAACGTGAAGGTGTCTAATAACTAGTTTATAATAAACCCTATAATTGATCAACAACAATATAAGTCCAATTTTATCAAGAACCCTCAAGATTATCGGCCTTAGGCTAAGGGATATGGCTCATTTGAGTCATTCCCTCTCATTCGGCACATCTGCATCGCATAATCTTTTCCCCATCATCAACACCACCCTTCAACCATTTAATTCTTCTCATTCTCCATTTTTCATTTTTATAATTTTAATACAATGTATATATTTAAAATTATAGTATTTATAAAATAAATTAAAATGCATATATTTAAAAAGTATAAAAATTATATTAATTAAAAAACTTACAAATCATAAACTAAAAAACTAGAAAAAAAGCCTAATAAAAAATAAGCATCAATAAATGAAAAAGATGACTAAAAAATTAGAAATCTTTCCATTAACGCCAACTCGAGATCTTCTCTGCGAAGATGGTTAATATCTCGTGTTAAGAGATCGAAATCTTTTCGTTCGGCCTCGTCCCTCCGCTAGGCCACCTTTAAAAATGGTTTTTTTCATTTGATCTCGGTCGCCTCTTCGCTTAATTTTTAATTTATTTTCATCTTCTTGATTTGCAACTCTTTAAACTTTGCAAACTTATCATTTATAACAATCAATTTCGGGTCTTCGGTTGTGTTTGAAGACGATCTTGTTCCCTTCACCTTGTCCCCACCCCCATTATGTAAGGCCCCGCCCCCGGTGCCCTACTTTGACGCTGGATTTACTCATAAACACAGTTCTAAATATCAGAGTTAATTAAAATTTTCGCGGAATAATTAAAACTTCAACATTCATTACAGAACATTCATAACTTGTCTTTAAAACATAACTTAAAACATGTATTTTAATTCGAACATTAACAACTGAGTCTTCAGATGTCAGCTTCTCTATTCAACTGCCATGTGTCCCCCTTCAATCCAGCTGTCTCATCCTACTCACCTGCGTGCATACTAAAAGTCGGCTATGCTGAGTGAGTTCTAGTTAATCAGGCAACATACAATACATTCACATATTTATATATACGTATCCGTAAACACATATTACATGCTTAGCCTGTTATCTTTCATTCATTCATTCGTACATACATACTTTATGTCTTTCTTTCACACTTTTATACAATCATATACATAACAATCTTTACCATCTCTGATATTTTCGGGGTATGGTCCATTCCTTCTCTATCTCATATATTCCTTCTCTATCTCAGATATTATTAGGGACTTGTCCCTTCCTTCTCTATCTCATATATTATTAGGGACTTGTCCCTTCCTTCTCTATCTCATATATTATTAGGGTCTGGTCCCTTCCTTCTCTATCTAATCAACCATTCCTACGTTTCTTCATACATTCGCTCTATTATATACGTTCATATATATATATATTCTTACTCATTCATACATCATTCATGTGTCTTATACAAGACACCTTTCCTGGCGATACGTTCAATATCCGAAGATCGTTCACGTACCGGCAAACATACATTGATAACATTCATACATTCTATCACATCAATCATTATAGCATACACTTACCATTTAAGGTAAGTGTATTAGCATTCACATTGAGTATGCACACAGCCCCGAAAACAAAACAAGGAAATGAAGCTAGAAACTCACCTGAACTCGGTTACGTTCACCGTTAATGGTTATTCCTTTCTTTAGTTGTGCACGACTAACTGTATAACAATTACACGTATCAATTAACTATCACTACCCATATCGTGTTTCTAGTTTAATTATAACCCTCAACGGACGGAGGGTCCGTGGGCAGCGCCCCTTGCAGCACGGTTCTAGGGGCAGCAACCCCTAGCAGGTCCAAGGGGCAGAGCCCCTGGCTGGGGTCGAGCTTGTAACAACTCGGGTTGTCCAAGATTTAATAGTTATGTTAAAACCCGACCCATCTCTATGCTCGGGAAATTTTATCGCTTTTATCGAGTTAAATTAAATTTTTATCATTGTTTTATTAATTATATAATATATACTTTATAACTTTCATACTTTGGTAAAATTAACCCAAAACTTAAACTTTAACCCCATTTTGCTTCCACCCTCAATCTTTGGGGACTAAAGTGCAAATTCATATCTTAACCCATCAAAATATGGTAACCCATATCCAAAATCCATGCCCATGACCCGTTTAGCAAACGCGTATACCCAATCCTCTAACTTGGACCTTAATTATCATAACCAATATAGAAATTGAATCAAATCCTTGTTATACCTTCCTAATTACGGCCTAACCGACTCTATATTATGTAAATTAGATCACAAACGAATCTGTAAATTATATTATCTTGAGCCGACCCTAAACCCTAACTCGTTATTCACGTAATCGGTCATATAAATTCAACTAACCTTGCAGTTAGTATCTCAACACCATCGCCGTCCTTAACCCTCTACATAATTACACTATCGCCCCTGTTTTGATAGCATACTAGAGTTCGACATAGGCGTTTTATGTTTGATCTATTTAGCCCGTTACATAACATTACCAGGTAAATTGATTGTTGCTTATGAATCGCGTCAAGCCAATTAGCATAAACCCCAAGATCAGTTGATCAATTTCGAACGAATTGGATCGATTTGATTATTAGGGTTTATAAGAAAATATGATAGGAACGGCTGTTGTATATGTATGTTTGAATCTGTTCTTAAACAATTGTGTCTGGTAGCTCAGTTGGTAAAGTGCATTCGTGGGGAGGAGGTCACAGGTTGGACCCCCACTGCACCCGGGGTTTTTGATTAATTTTTGATTAAATGCTTTTTAGATCAAATATTAATTATATTAATAATACTAGTAACAAATTAAGATTAATTTATTAAAAACCGACTTTGTAATACTCGTTTAATTCTTGTTTTCGTTCGCATATATATACATATATATATTATAACTGAAAACAAATGTTTTAATAAATATATAAATCAAATAAACTAATTTATTAAAACTACAAATAATATTTATTAAGTTATGTTTTTATGAATTAAAATAATTGTTTTATATAATAAATCTTGACATATAATATTAAATTATTGTAACTTTGTTTAATTAGTGTTCATAATAAATTCGTTACTTAGCGTACACGTTTGCTCTCGTTTCTCATTAGGATTTAACGTCCACGTGTGATCTTTTCCGTCTTCTCATTATCTTAATCATTTCCGTTCATCTAACGAGGTGAGTACCACATTCCCCTATTTTACCGCTTTCAATGTTTTGGGGACATATGCGTAAATATACTTTCTCATATGTACTTATACACAAAACTGCAACTTTGTCTTATGTGTTAACAACTTATACCTTACTTTTTTATGTGCTTATTTGCTTTGTATGCTTCTGCATTCGGAGAGGTCCAACATAATCCCAGTCTAGTATGATCATACGTCAGTCGTTAGCCTTTGTGCTTCTCGACATCTCAGTTATACTTTCTCATTTGGTTAATTTGTTATTTTCATATGACTTGTTGCAAATACTTATTTTTATACTATACTATATGTACACTTAAACTGGTATGTTGCTCACTCAACATGTGTTGTTGACAAAATTCTATTATATACGCATATGCAGGTTGGTGAATACTTAGTGAAGACTTTAGTTAGAAGACTATTTTAATCAAGAATTATAAAATTTGTATTGTTGTATGAAGTATGTACTTGCTTGTATTTTGATTTATTTGATAATTGAATTCAATTAATAGATATTGTCATTTAAATATTACATGATAGTAACCTTTGAAAAGCTGTGAGAAATTAATAGATATGGCATTTCCGCCGTAGGTTGGGGTGTGACAGAGCTGCTAGGCCAGCTTTGAATTCTTAATTATAGTTTTATTTTCTAATTCATAAAGTTTGAGGGTTTCTATGTAAATAATCCATTTATCTTATGTCCAGGGACCTTTCTGTCATTCTTTCAAACTTTAGTTCGTCATCCAGTTCGTCATCAAGTCCTTTAATGAATGGACTCCTTCGTTATTTCTTAACGAATGTGTTCTCTCATAACGAATGGACTCATTCATTATTTCTTAATGAATGGACCTTTATAACGAACTGGCCTTTATAACGAACTGTCTTTTATAATGAACTGGGGGTTCATTTGTTAGTTCCCCATTAACGAATTACTTAACGAATGGCTTAACGAACTACTACCAATTCATTATTTCTTCTTAACGAATGGGCATAACGAATTGCCTGTTAATTCGTTATTCTTCCGTTAACGAATTAGGGTTAGGTCAGAAAATGTGAGAAACATTCTCTGACACCTCTTATTCTCGTACGCCGCTTTTTCGGCGTCGTCGTGCCAGAAAAGCGTATTTTACCCCGTTTTACAAAGTTTTTTGTCCCGTTCGATCTAGATCCGAGCTAGGGTGACCCCTAATCTCTCCTTTTGATCGGTTTATACCCGATTCCATCCGGATCTTGTGACTTTGATGGTTAAAGAGTGTCGGCTCGTCATTTCGCGACTAGATCTAGTGGGTTTGGATCCATATACGGTCATACTATTCATACCTCGGATAAATGCTCGGTTTTCCTTCTTGTTTTCGGTTAGAGAAAGAGAGAATGATGAGATAGAGCTTAAGTGTGTGTTTAGGATGGTGTATGAAATGGGTGGAATGAATGGATTAGGGAGTAGTTGTGGTTTATATATTATGGGTCCTGGGCTTAAGTCCATGGTCTTTCTTCTTTTCTTATTAATCCAAGTCCATTACCCATTTTTATTTGACCCAACACTAGCCTAACTCATAATAACTCATATTATTATTTAATTAACCGAGACTGGGAACGGGATGTTCCACATTCGTCGTAGCTACAATCTGTATTAAAATCTTGGTAACAATAGGCATTTGAACCACTTGTGTTAAACTCTCCACTTTCAGGTGCTTTTTCTCCGGTTCACCGATTCAACCTCATTCGGCACTAGATGCCACTTCGGATAAACCCGAACAATTTCCCAAACTCGTGTTTAGGGAAAAACATGCTTATGTTTGGAAACATATCATTCATTTGCCAACCTGTAAATATTGGCGTCACTATTACCACTCTTTGATTATTCTTGTCATTGACGTAAAACGTATTAAACCATTCTAACTTTTTACCCAAATCCCTCCACTTTCCATTTAGGGAACCATGTAACCGATAAGTCGGTACTTGTAAAATTTGATGAACCTTAATTATGGTGGCTTCCCAAAAACACGGTCCCGATTGTGCTTACACAATGAGTTTCGGGTCTTCGATTGTGTTTGAAGACAATATCATTCCCTTTGCCTTGTCCCCGCCCCTGTTCGTCGTAGCTACAATCTATATTAAGATTTTTGTAACAACATACATTTGAACTACTTGCACTAAACTCTCCACTTTCAGGTATTTTTTGTCCGCTTCACCGACTCAACCTCATTCGGCACTAGATGCCACTTCGGATAAACCCGAACAATTTCTTAAACTCGTGTTTAGGGAAAAACATGCTTATGTTTGGCAACATATCATTCGTTTGCCAACTTGTAAATATTGGCGTCACTATTACCACTCTTTAATTATTCTTGGCATTGACATTAAACGCATTAAACCATTCTAACTTTTACCCATCTCCCTCTACTTTCCGTTTAGGGAACCATGTAACCAATAAGTCGGTACTTGTAAAATTTGATGAACCTTGATTATGGTGGCCTCCCAAAAATACGGTCCCGATTGTTCTTACCAAATAACATATAAATAAAACTAAATATAAAACTATTTTAAACAACTTTAAACTATATATTGAGATCGTTAAAAAAAATAGAGAATGAAATACAATACCCTTTGACGCATTATCAATTTCGCTAAGCCAAACTTTTGCCAAAGCGCATTCTTCGACCGAATTCCACATGACAACCTTTTGTCTAACCGACAATTCAAGGGTCTCTTTAGTGGCCCTCGTTTTCAACTTCTTCTTCACGGGTTTGACTTGGGTTTTCGGCACCGCCTCTTGAACATCCTCTTTGATTTGAAGGGTTTGATATAAATCACCTTCTGTCAAGGTATGCGTAATACTTGAGCCATTCATCGAAAGCTAAAACCGGACATTGCGTAACCTACGGGATTAGGTTAGAAGTGGGATCCATTTTTAGAGTTGTAGAAGAGAGCGTGTAGAATAGTAGAGAAATAGAGAGTGTTTCGTTGAATTTATTATGTTGCTTTGATTTGGAAATTATTTATAACATATTTAAAATAAATTGATTTTTTTAAATCAAGCAGTTGGAACGGACTAGCCCCACATCAAAACATCAATGAGCCGCGTGACCCTCCTCTGACGGGTCCTTTCATGCATGACATGTACAGGGGGTGTTCACTGTTCTCACACAAATGAATGGGTGGACACGTAGGACTATTAGGGGGTGCTCACTGGTGTATACCACTGATGCATGCAATATGGTATAGAAAAAGTTGTAAAGTTTTTAAATGTTTTATTCACACAATGTCTAGTTTTAAATTTATAAAATGATTATTATCATAACTAAACTGTTAGGACCAGATTTCGTGACACAATTGAAATAATTGGTCAAGAAACACGAAACACAATAATGTTGAAGGCCTCTAATGTCACACCCCAATCTACGGCGGAAATGCCGGGGCGCGAACTGATTGCCACAGCTCTCACGGTACTACCATGCAATATATATATGACAATATCTATTAATTTTATTCAATTTCCAAATAAACCAAATACAAAGTACAACTTATTAAACAAACAATAAACGCAAATTTAATTCTTGATTTTATCTTTTCTAACATAATTCTTCACTAAATCTTCACAAAGTCTTGCAACTAATTCAAGCGATAACCTGCATATGCGTATAAAATATAATTTTGTCAACAACACATGTTGAGTGAGCAACACACCAGTTTAGTTGTACATATTGTATATATAACAAAATACGTAGCTGTAACAAGTCATATGAGAATAACAAAATAACCAAATCCGCAAGTATAACTGAGATGTCGAGAAGCACAAAGGCTAACGACTGGCGTATGATCATACTAGACTGAGATTATGTTGGACCTCTCCGAATGCAGAAGCATACAAAGCAAATAAGCACATAAACAAGTAAGGTATAAGTTGTTAACACATAAGACAAAGTTGCAGTTTTGTGTATAAGTATATGTGAGAAATATATTTACGCATATGTCCCCAAAACATTGAAAGCGGTAAAATAGGGGAATGTGGTACTCACCTCGAAGATGAACAAATGTTGTTAAGATAATGAGAATGCGGAAAACGTCACACGTGAACGTTAAAGCCTAAAAGAAACGAGAGTAACGGATACGCTTAAGTAAAGTACAAGATTTATTCCAACGCCTAGATAAAAAATATTAAGTTAATATTATAAATATAATATCATATATAAGATCTATTATAAAAAAATATATCCCTTTAACATATTCTTATAATCTATTATAAAATTATTAGTTTGGTTTAAATAGGTAAAACACATCTTAAAAATATTACTTTTAGATTTATAAATATCTTTATATATATAGTTTACTTGATTAAAACATTAGTCTTCAAATTATAATATACTTTAGTTATATTTACATATACGTGTATAAGCCCTTATGTATATACGAGAATGAAAACGAGAGTTAAACGGGTATTACAAGGCCGGTGTTTATAAAAATAACCTTATTTAATTATTATTATTATCAATATTATTATAATTTAATTAAAAAGAATAATATTAATAATTTTCCAAAAAGAAACGGGTGCAGGGGGTCGAACCTGCGACCCCTGCCCTTAAACGAATGTACTTTACCAACTGTACTACCAGCTACAAGTGATTAGGAAGCAGTTTTCATAAATTATATACAAACACGACCAGAACCAAAACAAGAACAAACCCTAACAATATCAATTCGATCCATCCTTACATAATTAATCGAATTGATATTGGGGTTATTGATCAGCATTATAGTGCGGTCTTATTGTTGTAATTAATTACCTCGTATGATTACGAATTGACGGCAAACGAGTAACCAAGGCCGACGGCCAAGAACGAGATCAGAACGAGGTCTTGCAGGTTTAGTAAACGTAATTAATCATGTGGGTTTTATTGGCGCTGGTTTAAGGACGGTGTATGCGGGTTTAATTGAGTTTTAAAGGTTGTTAGATGGTATTATCATAAACGGTTGAAGTCGGTTAGGTTAAAAGGAATGAATGATTGATTTGATACAATTAACATGTTTAAAGTGTCGGTTTGGCCGAGATTGGTAAGTATAATACACACAATGATTTGATTTCCATGCTAGATGCGTTAATTTAGGTCCAAGATATCTCAAATCATGATCGGATTAAAGATTCGTGTTTGGATTTGGAGTCGGGTCATGGGTAATTCTGATTAGGAAAAGGGTTAGAAAGATATTTACAGTTTAAGTCCCTGGTGTTTGGGGATGGGTACAAAAGCAGGTTAAAGTTTATATTTCGGGTTAAAAGTGCCAAAACAATAAAGATATAACTATAAATAAAAATTTAATAATAATCAATCAATTTAAACTCGATAAACGAAATAACCCGAACATCGAATCGAGTCGGGTGAAAGTAATAGTTCGAAAACCCGAGTTGTTGCATCTAAGAATGGCCGGCAGAATCAACCATAAGTAGACAGTTGCTAAGAATACTAATAGCACAAATAACAAAACACAAGAAAACTCAAAAGATTTCTATTATATTAATGATCATAAAGGTACAATGGAAACTATGGGTTTCAGGTTTGGAATGTCTGGTGCGGCTGCTAGGTCAAAGAATAATCAGTAAAGTTCACAAAAGGTGTGTAAGAGGCGTCCCTTATTAATGAGACATCGTATTCCGTTTATAGGCACGCTGGTATTCCTTCTAGAAACTCTAATCATTACATGACAATCCGAAAATTATTGAAAGTGTCAAAGTAGGTCTTCGAGTAACCTGGTTCCTTTGTCAAGTAGACATAGTAATCCTTGAGTGTGCTCGGATCATTACTTCAAGCATACTTAACTAAGAAAATATTCTTCTCAAGCAGACTTAAATCTTCATAATATATCTAAAGTTTGCTCGGATATATCCCACGAGCAAACTAGTTCTTACTCGGATCTCTTCAATCTTTGATTTGGTCTTATATGAACAAACTAAGTATACTCAAGTACTGCAGCTTGCTCAAGAGTGAACTATGCTAGAAGTAATACTTAGTATAATTTCCAATAACTCCCTACAAGCATACTTGAGATCAAATATTATTTTATATTTGCTCTAACCACTAAGTTACTTGTAAACTTAGTTTAAGCTCAGATATATCAAGAGTTTTCTCTGATACAAAAATGTGCTTGATAGAAGAACAACTTTGCTCGACGAATTGTAGCTTGCTCTAAGCTTAGCACTTAGAAGAATTCCAGAACATGACCTTACTCGCATAAGATATCTTGATCAAGATAGTAAATATCTTGCTTGGAGAGTCTAAGTTTGCTAGAGTTCCATACTCACTACTACAAACACAGGTATTTGCTACGAACAAAATTGGTAGCAACTTTTGCAACGACATAGCTACGGATTAGCTACGCGCATATTTAGCTATGGTTTAGCTACGAATATTTTGTTGCAAATGAAAACGGTAGCAAAATCAGGAGCATAACTTATAGCGAAATCGAGAAAATAAGTTTTTCATAAAAACTTGACAAATCCATAGAAAAATTGATAAAATAAGTATTTAAAATAAAAAACTTGAACAAATTTGTAGCAAAATTCGTAGCAAAATCGAAAAAGTAAATATTGAAAGAAACTTGAAAAAAATCGTAGCAAAATTTGTAGCAAAATTAAGAAAATATATTTTAAAAAAATAACTTACACAAATTCGTAGCTAGATCCATAGCAAACTCAAAAAATAAAATATAAAATGAAAAAGAAATAAAAGAAATAAAAGAAAAGAAATTGACATACTCTAGTAAATTTTCATAGCAAATCCGTGACAATATAATCACACCAATTTGGTTCATGAAAGGTAAATTTTAAAAAGGATGAAGTACGTAAACATTTGGTTAACTAAAATTAACAAATATAAAGAATGATTTGTGGCTTCTCCCTAGTGGAGCAGTGGCTCCCTCGTCTCCTTCTGTGTCCGAGGTTTGGAACACTCTTTTGACATGTTAATCTGGAAAATGAAATATGTTAATGATGTGTTATACTTTTTTATGAAATCTAATAACCCAACATGTTATTGTTAATCTAAAATACGATATCTTTTTATAATGTATTATGCTATTATGAACTCTGATAATCGTGAGGTGGAGGAGGGCGACAAACCAAGACCTATTTTCCTGAAAGGCACATAATTGTTAAGAAAAATTATATATATTATATATGTGTTGTGAATATAATTTTATTTTAATACCTAACACTTAAAAATCACTTCTTGGTGCAATAGATAAAGTGATTGTATATGGATTAGTGGTCACATGTTCTAATCTCATTGTTGGTGTTTTTATTTTTATAAAAGAAAACGTTTTTTTTTGTTTCATATATGTTATTTTAGTAACTTTTTATTTTTATATTTATAAATTTTGTCTGTATTGGGAGTTGAGAATGCAACCCAATTGATAAAATTGTCAAATTATTTATCATATAATTAAAAACATGATTTCATAATTCATTTTCTTTGCTCATTCCAAGCTGCGATATTAAAAGAGTTTTCCGAGACGACCCTATATGCAGGGATGAGCACGGTACAGAAAATTCTGATCACGAAAATCACCAAATCTTGGTACCGGTACCGAAAATACCGATCCCGAAAATCATCAAATCTTGGTACCGGTACCGGTATTCAAGGTCAAATTTCGGGATATACCGGTCCCGTATCGTACCGATCCTGAAACTCAAAACCATGGTACCGATTTCGGTATCAGTACCAGTACCGGATTTTCTCATCCCTACCTATATGTATGTATATTTGTGCGTCAGTGCTTAGCATTGCTCTCGGTAAATATTTGTATCAAGTCCTTATTATTCGTCCATTGAGAACTCGCAAAGTGCTTGGCATTGCTCTCGGTAAAGTATTTGTATCAAGTCCTTATTAACTATCCATTGAGAACTCGCTTAGCCACACTCGCATTACGACCTATCTTAGTCAACCACATTGAAACCTATTTAATCAAAGTCAAAATCTATTAGTTATTGACTTTGTTCATCAATTCAAGATAATCACTACTCAAATTTTAAAATCAATGCCCAAACCAGTTCACATGTAACATAATTAAAAGAATAATGGGCTGAAGTGCTAAACCATTAAGTGCCGAACTAGTAAGAGGTCTAAATGATTAAAAGACTCTGAACCAGTAAGTGCTAAACTAGTAAATGTTATTTGGTTGGACATTTAAATGACATTGCAGAATGACTATTTTACCCTTTAAACTATTTCGTGCTGAATAAAGTATATATATTTACTATTAGTCAAAATTCTTATTATGACCAAACATTCATTATAACCAATCAAAATACATGTTAAAACTAACTTTTATTATAACCGGTCAAAATACATCTTAAAACAAACTTTCATTATAACCAATCAAAATACATCTTAAAAATAGCTAACCAAGGCACTAACACAAATAATTAAACGTGGTTTCCACCCACGCGTTGCGATAGCGTTTGGGTTGGTTCGAGTAGAGATATACAACGGTATTACATAAATGCAACCAAATTATTTGGCTCTCATTTCACAATATCTTGCTTATTTCTTTTGTACAATCTAAGAGAAGCCAAAAGTTATAACCTTGTATGCATCTTGATAATCTACTACTTGCAAACACTAAAAATATGACCATCAAATAAAGGAAAGGGAAACTCTCACCATATATAAAAATAATTTACCTATCATGTCAAATTGCAAATGGCAATATAACAAGTTTGCCTTCTTGTGAAGAGTTTATGTTTAACTTAATCTGCATTCCATCAAAACGAAAACTCAATTAAATTTAAGAAACATTCACAATCTTTCTAATTTGGGGCTCACATTCCATATCCATAATGAGAAGATTGTCACAAACTACCAATTTTAAAACCTGTACTCAATCAGTACACTTGTCTAAACAACCAAGACTTACACTAGAAAGAACAAAATCCATACAAATTTCAAAACCTAAACACCTTAAACTAATAAATCAAATTGTGTATTCTTTCCAAACCCTAAGGAATACTAAATTCACAAAATTAACATACGCAGACTACAATACAACTCTAACTGCATATCAAAATAATATCATTGAGAAACAAATTACAATAGCAACATCAATACTACTATAACATCATTTTGTAAATATACAAAAGCTTCAAATAATGAATATATAGTAACCGATCAAGTGTTTCCGACTTGCAGTTTCTTCCTGACCTCTTCGGCAGCAACACGTTCACCGAAACCTGAGAGAATTTCCAGTCTAAGGTAGCCATATCCACATCGTTTACACCTTCCATCTGAGTTGAATCGCAGATTAAAAAATCTCAACTACAACCGTTCAATGAATACTTGTAAATCACAATTATGTTCGAGGAATCGAATCAATCAATCCATCATTTATACATATGTGGAATTTTTTCACATACACAAGCTGTATCAAAATAATTAACATTTTGTCGAACACATGGTATTCATACCAAATATATCAAACAAATGTACATTTACTTCAGAATTAAGGCATGTCATAGACACAAAATAATTAACATTTTTATGTCTGATAACAGAAATGGTGAATCTTTCAAAACCATGATATAACTGAGATGATAAAATTATTGTCGTTGATCACGAAATGTTGCACCTTCCTCGCGTCGTGTACGATGTTGATGTCACCGAATATTGAACTGTTGTCTGCAATTGTTGCCGTTGAAGATCGTCACAATCATCGTAGTTGTGGTAGACGGATCTAGAGGTGAAGATCGGTGGTGATAGAAAGGGGCTAGGGAATGTTTTTTGACGAACTTGTATGTTAGGTAAAGGGTATGCCGGCCATCTGAACCATTCAACAATATTTTGGAGCTGAATCATTAAGAGGAGTCCTGAAACATTAAGATGTGTTACTTTGATCAGCCAAACAGTCTGGATATGAGCGAATCAGATGTAGACCTCTTAATGGTCTCATTTAGACCTAAAAAAAACACCCCCCCCCCCCCCTAAGTGTGGTTCAAATTTTGCTACGGACAAATTCATAGCAAATCCATAGCAAACACCCATTTCTCTAAGGATTTGCTACGAATATGGTTCGTGGGTACAAGTCCTGTACAAATGTTGCTACAGTTTTGCCATAAATGCGTCTTTATTATAGCTAAATACCTAACAATTCTGATGCCAAACTTGGGTATAAGTTTTTGCTACTAATCTATCTTCAAATGTAAAAGGTTTTTGTTACGATTTGTAAGGTTTACTATAAAAGATCACACAAATTTAGGGACTAAAGTGAAATATTTTGAAATTCAACTATGGTAAAAGTGCAGTTACGGGTTTATCTCTTCCCAAATATTTCTCTCCTATATTTTCCTTTAATAGTTCCTAATTTCATGTTGTAGAAGTATATATTCTTTTAATTGTATATGTAAAAAATTATTAACGAATAAAAGGCACCAGTTTTTCCATATTTGCTAAAATTTTCTCCCAATATATGAAACATAGTAAAGATAAATATCAAACCACATAATATAAAATATTCGTTATCTAAAAGCAATAGAATTTTATTATTTTCAGATGAAATACATAAAAAATATTTGTCACAGTTTTCGTTAAAACAACTAAAATCTCTTGTTGCTTTTGAAGAATAACCTCCATTCTTTTGCCGATTTTCTCCACCAAAGCCAGATTGTCCAACTCTATTGTTTGTCTTTCAAACTGTACACTTAGAATTAATAATTAGCACATCATAATATATAACACATTAATTAAAGATCGGGTAAGCTGGATTAGATGAACTCAACCCCTCTTATTGATCTTTAATTTCCAATTCCTAACCAAGATTACACAAAATAAAATTGAAAGCCTAAAGCAAGGGCCTTTTTTAGCTTTAAAAGAGATGTCTGAAGACGTGCAAAAGAAATCTAGGTTGGTGGTAACCTGACGACTTAGATGAGTTTAAGAATAAAAATACAACATCGGCATAATAACAACTAAGTAACAATCCTCACCTTTGAGTACAACAGCATCTACTGTATCCCCTTCCCAATCGAATACACCTTCAACAATGGTTATATTTTGTTTATTATCAATTTCCCAACGGTATTTGGTCATATTCAGGAAACAGAGCGTTGATTGTTGTTAGGATTTCTTCGGAAAGAAGATGTGTGAACGGGTATGTTGGAAAGAAGATGTGTGAATGGGTATGTCGGAGGGAAATTAGGGTTGTGAGGAAATAATTTGGATTTTAGGGTGGGAATTATATGGAGGGAAATTTTAGAATTTGGAGGGGTTAATTGTTTTAATGAACATTGATTCTTTTTTAACATAAATTCAAAAAATATTTTGCCACAACCAAAATCCAAATTCTAAAATTTCCCTCCATATAATTCCCACCCTAAAAATCCAAATTATTTCGCCACAACCCTAATTTCACTCCGACATACCCATTCACATATCTTCTTTCCGAAGAAATCCTAACAACAATCAACGCCCTGTTTCCTGAATATGACCAAATACCGTTGGGAAATTGATAATCAACAAAATATAACCATAGTTTAAGGTGTATTCGATTGGGAAGGGGATACAGTAGATGATGTTGTACTCAAAGGTGAGGATTGTAACTCAGTTGTTATTAAGCCGATGTTGTATTTTTATTCTTAAAGTCATCTAAGTCGTCAGATTACCACCAACCTAGATTTCTTTTGCAGGTCTTCGGACATCTCTTTTAAAGCTAAAAAAGGCCCTTGCTTTAGGCTCTCAATTTTATTTTGTGTAATCTTGGTTAGGAATTGGAAATTAAAGATCAATGAGAGGGGTTGAGTTCATCTAATCCATCTTACCAGATCTTTATTTAATGTGTTTGTATTAATGTGTTATATATTATGATGTGCTAATTTATTAATTTTAAGTGTAGAGTTTGAAAGAAAAACAATAGAGTTGGACAATCTTGCTTTGGTGGAGAAAATCGGCAAAAGAAAGGAGGTTATTCTTCAAAAGCAACAAGAGATTTTAGTTGTTTTAACGAAAACTGTGACAAATATGTTTTATGTATTTCATCTGAAAATAATAAAATTCTATTGCTTTTAGATAACGAATATTTTATATTATGTGGTTTGATATTTATCTTTAGTATGTTTCATATATTGGGCGAAAATTTTAGTAAATATGGAAAAACGGGTGCCTTTTATTCGTTAATAATTTTTTACATATACAATTAAGAGAATATATACTTCTACAACATGAAATTAGGAACTATTAAAGGAAAATATAGGAGAGAAATATTTGGGAAGAGATAAACCCGTAACTGCACTTTTACCATAGTTGAATTTCAAAATATTTCACTTTAGTCCCTAAATTTGTGTGATCTTTTATAGTAAACCTTACAAATCGTAACAAAAACCTTTTACATTTGAAGATAGATTAGTAGCAAAAACTTATACCCAAGTTTGGCATCAGAATCGTTAGGTATTTAGCTATAATAAAGACGCATTTATGGCAAAACTGTAATTTGTACAGGACTTGTACCCACGGACCATATTCGTAGCAAATCCGTAGAGAAATGGGTGTTTTCTACGGATTTGCTATGAATTTGGCCGTAGCAAATACCTGATTTCGTAGTAGTGACTTAGCATTTTCCGGGGAGGTTGTAAGATTCCAATTTTTTCCTTGTCAGTTCCTTAGACCCAATAATCTTCCCCTAGATTGGAACAAACTCAAATGCACCAAAACACATCTGGATTACATACACTTGTTTCAAAAATACACATCAAATCCTTAAAAGCAGCAAATTACATTACTTGAAAGAAAATTATTACATAACATAATTTTGCCTTGAGGGCATTACATTTCAAATCAAAATACAGAAAAAACAACACCATAAAATAAAATTACAAGTTATTCAATGATTGTCTTTATAGCTTGATTACCTGAACTTCATTTTTGATTCTTCTTTCTTTCTTTCTTGATCCTCTGATTTCTTACTACAGTAGCTCTCTGTTGAAACATATTGAGTTCTACATGAAATGGGTGTACTTCTGCCAAGTCCCATTCTTTCATATCAGTTAAATCATCCACATGCATGTATTCCAAATCATAGTCAAGTTCAATTATTCCCAGCTACATGCCATCAGAGTTCCTTAAAAGAACCTTGTCAATTTCTTTTCACACACAATTTGAGCAATTTTTTCGTTTCTTTGCACCTTATACATTCTGAATAACCCTTTTAATACTTATACATTCTTTCATTGTTGGTTTGGGTTTGCTTGGTTCCTTTGTCTACATGAACGAGTATTATGAGAGTCTGATTTCTCTCAATATCTTTTCTCTTTTTTTCTTTCAGCTTCAGTAATCTCAAGCTTTCTTCTTTGTTGAACATAATGAATCTAGCTCTGTGTTGATCTCTCAAATAATTTAACAATTCATTTTTTAGCTCCAGCAAATTTGTTCCTCTGTTGATAGTCAAATAACCTTACATTAGCCATTTCAGTCAATTGTTCAACATTAAAGTCTCTGAAATCATCTTTGAAGATTATTGTTTTTAAAGCACCACTTTTCATGAACACCTTTAATGTATTTGTCTTGGAATCATAGTACAAATCTTTAGGTAAGTCCACATCACTAGTTGGGCATTGTTCTCTTTCATGCATAGATCTGGTAGTAGAAATGAGCACTCTTGAAATAGAAGGTCTTGATGAGTATCCTCTTGAGGAAGATGAGAATCCCCGTAATTAGGTACATAGCCACTTTTCAGGTTAGCTTGTCTTACATACTCACTCACTTCTTCAGGTGTATCATATGTTCTTCCTATATTCTTATTGTCTTTCTCCCTATCCCTCACATTAGCCAGGTATATTTCTGTTATCTCTCCATCTTTCATCATAATTAAGGAAAGGTAGTTTCATCCTCTTTTAGACAGATGAGTGATCATTTTCATTGTTTCTCTGTCAAAAGCTAGCTCATCATTGAAGAGTTCCTCCTTAAGTTTAATTTAAGTTATTTCCTTCACATATTCTCCTTTTCTTTTCTTTTCACTAGTTGGTTTGGAAGATGAAGATTTTGATTTCTCTTGAGCACTTTCCTTTTATTTCATCATTTCCTCCCTATATTTTTTTAATTCACTCTCATACAATTCTTTCGTTTGAGATCTAGTGAGTTTATTGAAGTCATCTTCACTTACACCTCTTGCAAACAATAAGATTCTCAGCAAGTTTTATTGATCAGCTTAAAGCACAATCTTTTCATTCTTAGCTCTTTCTTTGTGTTTTCTTTCTTTCATTTGTTTAGCAACTATCTTTTCTTCATAAGCAATCCTTTTCTTGACCAATTGAAATTCGGCTTCAATTTCTTGTTTTATCATTGAGTTCACAAATTCAAATGTATAACCATGTTCAACAAGATAACCAAACTTTCCACAATATTTCTTTAAGGCTTTTTTCTTTTCTAACAATCTCTTCTTCTCTTCATCCTTCTTGTCTTGCGCTCTTCTAGCAGTTTCATTTCTTTCCCTTTTCTTTTAAAGCTAACACAAGCTTTGTTTTGTCTTTTGGATTCATTTTCTTCACATGATCTGGATCATAGTTATAATTTTTTAATAACTCAATTTGATGCTCAAGTAATTTGCTATATTCAACTCTTTTCTCCTTCTATTCTTGATTACTTTATTTAACGGATACTCAAGATCATTGTCATTTGGCTTTTTGATTTGTTCAAACTTCGTACCATATTTCATTAAGGCTAATCCTTGGATCTTCTTTTCCGATATCTTCCATTCAAGCTATGATGTTTTCAAATTGTTGATGTGTCATGTGTATTTGAGGTGAAATGTGTTCAACATCCTTTTCTTCTCAGCTTCAACATTATCTTCATCACATATGACAAATTATCTAATGCATCAATTTTTGGTTCATTTTGATCAGGCATATCAACCTTTTCTTTCTCAACTCCTTTTCATTCTCATCTGATTCATCAAGCACAATATGCATATGTATAAAATCATCACCAGAAATGAAATGCCTTATTGGTGTTGGATACAAAGGTTCTTCACTAGTTTCTGGTTCTTTTCTTTTGTCTATTTCATCACTTGTGTCTGGTGATCTTTTTCCCTCCTTGGCAATAAAAATCCTCAGATTTTTGTCATTTAGCCTCTGGAGTTTCTTCTTCATGAGCATGTTCATCCATAGTTTTTGGGTTGGGACCCACTTGTCTTAAAGGCTCTACATCTATGGGCTTATCACCAACAAATGTCTTGGAAACTGATCCTTTTCTTTTTCTTTTTTACTTGACATTTTCTTCAGACCATGTTCTTCCTTTTACTTTGGCATTTTCAATCACTTTGTGTGTTACTTTTCTTATAAAATTTTGTGTGATCTTTTCAGTATCAAGTTCAATCACAATTTGTTTTTCATTTTCCCTTTTTTCTTTTATCTCCTCAACTTCTTTCTCAGCATTTGGTTCAGTTTCTGGACCTTTTTGGAAAGTTTAATCACAATATCTAGAGTTTCCTCTGGATTTTTCTTTGCAGCATTTTCCAATTCTTCATCATTCTTGAATTACAATAGTGCTTCAAGAATTTCTTGAGGATTTCGTCTTCATTTTCTTGCTCAGCTTCTTCCCTCAATCTATTCTCAATGTCAATTTGTTCCATGGCTATCCTATGTTCATCAAGTTCTTTCTCTGACATCTTATCGTCCAAGAATTCTCTATCAAATATTTCCCTCATCTTTGATCATACACAATTCTTGCTCTTACTGTAGATTCATCACTATCAAGAATATGATCATTTGATGTTGGCTCTTGGTCATTCAATGGGAGCAATTGACTTTTCAAGTTTAGCCACTGCTTTCCCTTTTGTTCTCCTCCTCTCTTCATCATCATCAGTTGGTTGAGAGGGTCCAATATCTCTAATAACTAGAGGTGGCATAACATTTATTTCAATCAAAAGTTCTTCCAAATAATCCAATTCTTGTATAGGACTTCGATGTCTGATTCCGAATCCCGAATGCATGGCAAACACGAACCACACATTGAAATTGCATAGAAGCTTCATAGTCTTTAACATCAGCCCAAATAATCCAATTCTTGTATAGGACTTCGATGTCTGATTCCGATAAATTAACCAACCACATAGGGTCGATTACTCGAACAAACTCAGTCTTCAGCCCCGATCCCATCACAATCATGGCTTCACCTGTTCGGTTATCATAATACCACTTATTGAATTTCTTGTAAAGGAGGAAAAGTCTTCACATGAACTTTCTTCAAAGTGCGATGCGGCTTTACCCAAAGTACCACCTTCTTCTAGCCCGTATCTCATCAATACACTTGAGAGTCGGAACTTGCGGCTTGAAATACTTAATGAGTGGTCTATTGGCTAGTGTAGAAGATGCATGTAGAACCAATCCACCATCTGGATTCCACCACGATTAACGAGTGGTCTATTAGCCAGTGTACACATATCCCACCTCGGAAGAGTAAGAACATCGGCAATACGTTGAAAGTATTGTATGTCGTGTTCCCATTTAACAATGCAAACTTTCAACTCCGAGTCATATAACATAACCACGAGACTATATCACCCTTCAGCGTCTTCGAGACAATAAATTTGTGCATCTGATAAGCAGTAAAATGAGCTTTCAGCTGTTTATCATCCTCTTATTCCGTATACCTTAACACACCAATAAGATTGTTCATTCTCGACTTATTGTGCTCAAACATACCCTCAAATACATTATCATTCGAATCTCTCGAACCCGCCTCACTTACTTTAGTTTTATCTTTCTGTTTTATTTTTTTCTTTCTCTAAACGCTCTTCGACCACTCGATAATGCTCTCTAGTAAAGAATGGAATTCGTTCATCTGTATTTTTATGCGTCTACATGTCAGGATATTCCCCAGCCGTCATGTCTTCAAACTCCACGTCTTCATAATTAAACAACGCATTTCCACTTGGAATACTCGTATCAAATCTCACATCTTCATCATTTACGACCTCCACATCATCCTCTTTTTCCAAATTATCCACATCATCCTCATTCAATCCCAGAAGCAAGGAGATTTGTTCTTTTGTTAAAGAGTGGTCAACAAATTCACCTTCTTCGATCTCGCCCGCATTCACCATACTCTTTACAATACCTTTATCATAATCTATAAACAAGATCATGTTCTCCTTCACAGAATCAATCGGTTTCACATTTGTAGCATCATAGTACACTACTATTTGCTTTCCCGGTTCTTCAACACCAAGACCACCAGATCAAGATACATCAGCACCTGGTTGCTGCTCACCACTCGCACCAGCCTCGGGGTCTTTATCATCGTCGTTACCCGTCAGTTATTTCAACATATCATCTTTACAACTAAGTTAAAGGATAACTTTGTCTTTTTTCTTGATTTTCTCCCCCTAAGTAGTAATTGGCGCATGTAACTCTTGGTTTTCGCCTTGTACATGAGATAGATGACTAACCATCTTTCGTTGATCTGCACACATCTACTCTTGAAACAAACGATCAGCTGTCATATGGTTTTTTTTTGAAAATGTATCAAATTCAACAACTGCATCATCTGTTTCCGAGTCGGAAGTTGAAGAATGTTGGATTGACAAGCTACATCGGACCTTCCAGATGATTGAAAAACATGAAAGAGAAGTCTGGTTGTTTCATAGGTCGTTGAATAGGATTTGTAGTAGCAACGGTTTGTTGAGGAGTCGGCATCGGAGATAGCATAACTTGTGGAATAGATGTGAACCTCGGATCAGTCGAAACTTGATAATGTAACCACCGGGGTACTCGTTGGAGTAGTAACTGCCGGTGTTTGTTAAGATGTTACATTAACTGTTGGATGTGGTTGGGATTCCTCTACGGGTTCTACGTCTAGCAGGCCTCTCAGTTTCCAATGCTATATCTTTACGCTTACGTTCAACAGCTTCACGATCAACACCACTTGGACCATCATGTCCATCACCACCACCACCACCGTTTTTCCCACCTTAATCACCTTCACGTTCAGAATCCAAATCATTGTGGATCCAACGATCATTTGGTGGAGCTTCATAATTACCACGAGTTAATGACCAATAAGACTTTTAACTTTTTTCATATCTCAGTAGTTTCATTACGATATGTCCTAACACGCCTCGTTGTGTCTTCGTTCATGTGCTCCAAAATCAACATATCATTAGAGTTATCTGGAAATTTCACGGATTTTGTTCAAGATAATTAATCATCAGCTGCAAGAACCTCGGAAACATGAAGATTATTCAAAGTGGTATCAAATCCTAATCCATGCATGTCTTTTCAAGTGGTATCAGAGCTATAGGCTCATATCTACTTTAAGAACACAAGATTATTCAAAGTTTCAAAGTTTCAAGTTGATTTCATAATTCATGTCTTTTCACCATCAAAACTTGTATAATTCTTCACCATATGATCAATTATCTATCGTTCATAACCCTACCAAGTGTCAGATTCTAGCAAGCCTGTTTTCATAATCAAATTAGCAAAATTCGTCTTATCCGTATGTTTGAAATGTCAAACGGATATGTTGGTTGTTAGAGGATAAGACTTATACGCTAGATATCTGACTTATACGCCAGATATCTGTGTTTGAAGACTTATAAGCTGATTGACATATACGCTAGGTGGATATACGTTGGCGATCATATCCGTTGGTATTGGGTCTTGTCGCTCAAGACTTATACGTGTGATCATATCCTTTTCTTGGGAATTGTGTTGGACCTATATACTAGGAAGCATACTTATACGAACAAAGAGAGATTTGGGTTTTGATTTTTCTAAAAATGGAAGATGTAAGTGCTTTCGTGACACATGCGTCAACCCTAATTCATAATTTGAATCTTGAGAATGAAATAGGAACATCAAACAAGCCACCGAAACTTCTCAAAATGGAAGACTATCCAAGTTGGGCTGATAAGTTTGAAACGCATGTTCAAGTTGGAAATTATGACACGTGGATTGCTGTTGAAGAAGAGTACATCCTTCCCAAGAATGAGAATGGTACCAGCTATCGTTTATCACAGATTCCTGAGGCTGACACAGCAATCTTTTTAAGGGAGAAGAAAATGCTGAATATGTTTCAACAAGCAATTAAAGCCAAAAATTTTCAATTGCTTCAGCATAATGGTTCTTGTTATTCTATCTGGCAGCTCTTCTTAACAAAGACAGGGGTAATCCTGATATGAGAAAGTCGAATATGACATTGCTAAAGAACGAATTTGATATATTCACTATGGTGAAGGGTGATTCGTTTGCCCAATTGATTGAAAGCGCCTGTCACCTGGTGAACAAAATGAAGCAGTTAGGTATTGATAAACAAGAATTTGAGTACATTGACAAACTAGCCGATGCTTTACCAGACGAGTAAAAAACTTTTATTATGATCCAACAAT
Organism: Bidens hawaiensis; assembly: GCF_021521415.1. Classification (NCBI taxonomy): domain Eukaryota; kingdom Viridiplantae; phylum Streptophyta; class Magnoliopsida; order Asterales; family Asteraceae; genus Bidens; species Bidens hawaiensis. The sequence continues at coordinate 151,214 of NW_027494661.1, read as the reverse complement.
CTAATCTCGTTGCTTATCCTCGACTCACTCTAGCACGTTTCATTGAAAATCTAAAAGCACAAGAGTTGGAATTAAGAAAAAAGCAGAAGATGAAGAGTTCAACTGCTTCTCAAGACATTGGCTTATACTTCAAAAGTTCTCAATCGGTGGTATCTCAAAATCAAAAAATCCAAACTGCTTATTGTACCGAGGGAGCTGCATTTGTGGATAATCAACAAAGTGGATCTCAAACTCCACAATATTCTAGCAGTTTTTCTGGAACAAAGACACCTGATCAATCATGCGTGCTCTCACATTATTATAAGCTGTGAATGCTGCACAAGACCTTTTGTTTTTCATGAATGTATAGGTCCATATTGATTTTACAGAAAAATCACATGGTCAATATTAAAGGGGTGTTTGGGATTCCTTATTTTGCCTCCTTATAACTTTTCATTAAGTTAATAAGTTACAAAAGTGTAACTTATGGAACTTTTTCTCTCACACTATAAGCAATCCCAAACACCTTATTACTTTTCAAAAAGTTTATAAGTTATAAGTTGGTGAAAATAAGCAATCCCAAACACCCCCTAAGAATCAATCATTTGTATGCTACAGTTAACTTGTAAAGTCGCTAAAGAGGGCGGATGAATTAAGACCACCCATTACGAGTACTAAACTTTTGTCAGGTAACAAGAAGCCGTTGTTCTCTTACCTTTTGGTACGTTAAGAAGATTGCATAACACCACCTATATGAGTAAGTAGTTGACCCATATGTTACAAACCAATTGGTGATAAAAAAAATATTTTAGACAACAATATTTTTAGATCGATATCGGTGACAAAAAAAACCGGTACATTAATAACAATTTCTCCATGTATGTGTTTAAATGAATTGTAAACTAGTGATACTCAAGTATTGTTTTATCACTTTCACATAACGTTCGCATACGTACGTCTATGTCGCGTATATCTTAAAATTTGTGAGCTGAAAGTACGTTACTTAATGATACATGAATAAAAGTTCACACACGGTTGATACTTCATGTACCTATGGTTTTAGCATTGATATCAAGTATTGTGTTGTCATTGGCACCTCAAGTAGGCGGTGGAGATGGATATTGTGTATGTCCGTGTCATGTGTCTATTGCATTTTGTGATATGAAAGTGGTTTGTTGATAAAAGAGGGGTTCTTTACGTTTAGCCCGAATGAATGAAAATAAAATCTATATATTGTGGGAGGAAAACACGACAACAAAATCACGTGTTTCTAATAGTTTATGAAATAACTATAGCTAGCGCCATATCCGTAAAAATAGTTACTTTTTGATTCTCTAGGATAACTTTATGCTACGATAACTAGATACAAAAGGTCACTTGACTAAGCCTCAAGAACTTTTATGTGCTTATTTTCTATGTTGCAAAGAAGACCTCCATGAACATAAGTACCTGATTTTATTCATTATATATAAAATATTAAAATGTACTATTGATCAATAATTTCAAATGGGTCGTGTATGATCATCCCACATGCATTAAAATATACACCTGTTAATAAAGTGGCTGCATTAAAGTGGTGTACCATGTGCCTCGTGGATTTCTGCTTCTCTTTTGCTCATGAAGGTGATCTGCTGTGTTTGCAAGAATCTTGATACCAGTATTTGGTAATAATCCATGCATGTTCTAAACCAAGAAATTAGAGAAATTGAATGAAAACCTAGTGTTGTTAAATTACATGCATAACTCACAATTTCTACAGCTCAAAACCAAACCCAAAAAAAAAATCTAAAAGAAAAACTCAAACTTAAATCATCAACTTTTTTTTTCTTCTGATCTTGATCTGTTATAATATTATATACTACCATGGTCCTACTCCTAGCTCTCCAGTACCCCAATAGCCTGTTGAAGATTCTCCTTGAACTTTATTAGTTGCCTCAAACAATTGATCACGATTTGAGGTTGGAATAGGCTTCAAATCTTGAAAAGGGAATAAAATCCTTGCATTAGCATTTGCACTTGTACCAGCAGTTGTAGTTATAGTACTCATAGTGCTTTGATGATTGGCTGCTACCCCACCTCCACCTTGTGTTGGATGATAACCATTTTCAAACCCATCAAGAGAAAAGTTCAAACCTGGAGCTGCAGAATTATTCATGATCATGGTGTTGGTGGTGCTTGGATTGTAGGGCAAGTTACCTAATCCACTCTTCAAGAACTCCATGGCTGAGAACTGTTGTGATGAACTGGTGGTGGTGTTTGGATTGTAGGGCAAGTTACCAAACTGAAGAGAGATGTTTGTGTAACCTAGGTTTAGGTCTTGACTTTGACCTTGACCTTGACCTTGACCTTGAATGATTGTCTTGTTAGGGTTTTGTGTGATCAAGCTTGCTACTTGTGGAGCCATCATCGGGTACTGATTCTTGGACATGGCAGCTGGTACTGATGAAGAAGAAGATGATGAGGATCGTTTGTTCCGCCGTGAACCGCCGCCAACGGGAACATTTCGGAGAGAGCCGCCGTCGGTCCAATACCTTCTACAAGTCTTGCAGAAGTACCTTGGCTGAGAGAGGCTGTAGTTATTGTAATAACAGAACTTTGTGTGAGCAGAATTGCATCTTGGACAGTTCAAAGCTTGTGGCTTTTGTGGTCTAATATTTTTCTTTTCTTCCATGGATTTCACTACTCCCAATCCCTGAAAAGTTGAAAAAGAAAAAGAGAGTTACATGACTCCATGCCATCAAATCCAACTCAATTTGTCTAAAAAAGAAAGCTTTTTTAGGTCAACTTTGTATCAGATGGTGGGAATTTAAAAGGGAAAGTAAAGAAAGTGAGATTACTACTTTCAAGAACAATATTATTATGAGACAAACTCAAAGATTTGGGATTAGTGGTTATTATCATCATCTGTTTAAAAAGTGCAAACTTCTAAACCTACCCATCATCAAAAACAAGAAACAAAACCCTAGAAAGAAAGTTAGAAAATCAAGAAAGACATGCATGGGATGGGCTTTATATATTTATATATATTATATAAATGAATTGAGATAAGGATTAGGTTACCTTCGACCACTGACCAGCATCCATTAGATTAGATGATCTCAAGAAAAGAAATAAAGGGAAAGTTTGTGGAGATGGTGAGAGAGAATGAGAAAAAGATTACATACACCCACCATTGGAAGACTGGAGGTGGTCATAAAGCAAGAAAAACACTGGAGAAGGTGCGCTTTGGCTATGCCCTGCTTGCGGTGCATGCATATAATGTATATATGTGTGAACCCTTGGGTGGGCAAAAGTAAAATTGCACTAATTTTGACGTTATTTTACTAATCACGTGAAAATAACGTTAAAAGTGGCTGAAGGTTAATCAGGGATCATGTGGTGGCGTTGATAGCCGAAGACAAGGGCACATGCACCAATCAGCCGGTGTCCCGATGATTGAGTGTTATGTGCCTTATGTCCAAGGCTTGATGCGAAACTACTATCGAGCCGGGGGTCTCACCGGAAGCAGCCTCTCTATCCCTATGAGATAGAGGTAAGGCTGTCTATATCTTACCCTTCTTAAACCCTACCATAGTATTGCTATTGGTGGAATATACTGAGTACGATGATGACTATGAAGGTGCGCTTTGGCTCACTCAATTCACTTATTATAATTCTATGTGGGATGGGCATCTTTGTATTCGTGCCCACTATTATATTATAAATAATATCATCCATCCATATTTGCATAATTATTTAAGTTAACGGGGGTATGAATTTATGCTCCTAAATCAAGACTGAAATAGAAGTTTTCTACTTTCTTAAATAAATATACAAACAAGTTTTAACACCAAAAAGTATTTGAACGACGTTGTCTAGATAACTTTAAGTGAAGTGTAAAGTTAGGAGACCAAAAACATGTGACATGTTTTTAAATATATATACCTTACTAAAAAGAAATTTTTTCTTCAAAAGGGTAAACAGAAATTAGCACGTATGTGTGTATATATATTATTTTTAACTATTTTTATAAAACTGTTTTATGATTTTTTTTTTCTTTTCTCCTTCTAATAAGATGATATTGTTACTAAAAAAACAATTTATCAGTGTAATACATATGTGTACTAATGTCTATTGTATATATACAATAGTGTTTTATTGCATACAATACAACATAATTGCATTATACAATACACTATTAAGTATATACAAATACAACACTAATAATTGTAAGCAATACACTATCGAATATATATAATACAACACTAATGCACATATGCGCTATATCGGGGTTTTTTTATTTTTGTATATAATATAACACTATTGCACATATACAATACAAACAACTACATATATGCTAATCAACACTATTGCACATATAAAAATACATACTAGTGCACATATACATTAAGAAAAAATCGATGTATTGCATATATTCATTACAATGAGTTTTTTTATTATTTTTTATATTTATATTTTTTTATGAAGAATAACAACGTATAAGCAGGATGAAAGCAAAAATAAATTTTAAAGCATTTTTTTAATTAAATTAAAAATACTTTATTATTAGTTGTCTAGTTCTCTCTCTAATAAGAAGTTATCTTTTGATCATTTCCCTATATATATATATATATATATATATATATATATATATATATATATATATATGTAACATCCTAAATATTATAATGTTATATTATAATATCAAATAAAGATTCCGTTAAGTTGTCATGTGTTAAATAATTATTTAAATATTTGATAAAGAAAGTCGTGTTAAGTTATCGGGCATTAATATTTAACTAATATTAAACATAGGAAAGATCATGGACTTGGGATAATTAAAAGGATTAAAGAGTAATAGGCTTTAGGTCCATGGGATTTAAGGGGTATAAATACTCCCTTAAACCATCCTAAAACCCTAAGGGGGTGTTTGGTACAGAGAATGGAAATGGAGAGAAAATGGAAATGGAATTGTAGAGAAAGAGAATTGGTATGGAGAATGAGAATCATTTCTCTTGTTTGGTACACGAGAAAATAAACAGAGAACTCTACCATACCCAACCCCACCTCCACCCAACCTGACACCACTCACCACCGCAGCCCCACCACCACCAGCACCACCACCACAGCACCACCACCACAGCCCCACACCACCAGCACCACCACCACAGCCCTTTCTTCAACCACAGCCCACCACCACCGGCTGCCGCCACCAAACCCCCTTCTTCAACCACAGTACACAAGAAATTAAAAAGATTCAAATTTTTGGAACATAAGATATAGAAAAAGGAGGCTCAGATCTGTCATCACTGCCTCTTTGGAGATTTTGTGGTGGTGGTTGTGGTGGCGATGATGATGATGATAATCAGAACCACCACTTGAAACCCTAATCTCCGTTCACCCGTACCACCTGCAACCTACAACCGGTTACAATCTCTGTGTTCACCACTGCGAACGGCGGAGACGGGGTGGTGGTTGCAGACTTGGAGACGAGGTGGCGGTTGCAGACTTGGAGACGAGGTGGCGGCCGGAGACGGGGTGGCGGCCGGAGACGAGGTGGTGGCCGGAGACGAGGTGGTGACATGCTATGAGGAGGCTGCTGAGAAATGGATTTCTCTTTGTTTTAAAGAGAAATGGAATTCTCTAGTTTTAGAGAAATAGAAAGAGAAATAGAAATGAAAATTGGAAAACAAACAAAAGAAATATTTCTAATTCCATTTCTCCCCAATCAAATCCCTCTACCAAACACCCCCTAACTCTCATTCCATCCTTTCCATAATTCTCTACACACACTCAAACACACACACCTTCCTTACTATACATAAACGGCCAAGAGAAAGAAGAAGATTCGAGGTCAAACGAACGTTAAACATTAATAGATCTTCAATATACAAGTTAGATCCAAGGTTTAAGATTCATAAACAAGCTAGCCAAAACCAAACGAACCCATAAAGGTATGTTCTTGATCTTTAAGTTTATGTTTTAATAAACGATTAGTTTTGAAACTTGAATCTAGAGTAGATCGGCTTTAAACGAGCATTAAAGTTGAAAACTTGATGTTAATAATGAAAGAAACGAACCCAAAATGGGAACGACTCGTTAAAAGGAACCCTACAAATCTAGTCTTGAACGTTTAAGATTTAAAGGTCCAAACTTTATGAATTTCCGGGTTCCGCTTTATCCGAAAATGGCCGTGGGAATGTTTTACTAGATGAATAATACTTCAAGTAAAGGTTTTCATGCTTTAAAGAAAATAAAATAAATATAAATATATATATGTATAATAATAATAATAATAATATTATTATTATTATTAATATTAATAATGGTCAGTGAGCAGTGGGTTGGGACCCCATCTGTGACCTTGGGTTGCCCAAAACCCACTAGTCCCAAACCCAGATCAATAGAGAGCCATCAGGTCATCACCATCGATCACGAACTCGATTACTCTGCTTGACCGATTACAAGTTGAATCGCTTACAATGGAGGCTCGTTTACAACCAGACTCGTTTACACATGGGAGTCGATCACTTGATAACTCGATTACTCACAAAACTCGATTACACTGTAGTAACTCGAATACATCTCATATTCGCTACAATACCAATTCGATTACACACAATTCGATTACAATCGAGTTCGATTACAATTGTCTCACAAACCCGATTACGATATGTATATACATAATCGCTTACAATAATAACAATCGCATACAATAAACTCGATTACATCATGTAATTGATTTCCAAGACCCGATTCCAGTTAACTTGATTACTTGGAACTCGAATACAATCGGGTTTCGTTACTCATAGGATTCGATTACAATCCCAGAACCCGATTACCTTCCAAACTCGAACACAACAGTGGATTCGATTACAATCGGACACCGATTACGTTATACATCGATTACAACTACCTGGTCGCTTACAATCGGGGTTCGATTACTTTCACTATAACTTGATTACAAAGAAACTCGATAACAATTGGATCCAGATGCGAACAACTCGAATACAAGAATCGATTACACTGAGTTCGTTCCCATTACCCTTCGAATACAGTTGAGACTCGATTACACTGTTACACCCGATTACATTGTAATCGATTTTAGAGAGACTCGATTTCTTGGAGCTGCTGTAGGGAATTAGTAAAGAACAAAAAAAAAAAAAAAAAAAAAGAAAGAAAAAGAAGGAAGACGATGGAGACAGAAGGGAGGGTCAGCAGATGAATAAAGTAAGAAGGATGGGCCTTAAGTTCTTATCTATTTTATTTACACTCGGCCCAGATTTCCTAGCCAAGCCCAATTGTTGTATCAATACCCGGCCCAATTTCTAACTAGGCCCGAGTACGAACCCGAATCCTATTACACTCCGAACACTCGATCACACCGTCACTCAAACACTTAGACTCGATCACAAGATAGATAGATGAATTCGTTTACAATACCTTGGGTTATTTATAATGTAATACACATTAATAGAAACCCGACCACGTTAAAACTCGAATACATTATATTTATATATGTATATATATAAGTACCTGCGAGTTAGATATGGATGTATACACATACGCATACGCGTACCCACGTCATTATACGTCAAAAAGGAGAATCTAGGGTGTTAAAATTAAATATTAAAGAAAGAAAAAGGAATAGTAAATAATTAAAAGTCGTTTACGCTAGGATTTATATAAAGTAATCTAAGTATAACACAATCTAATACAATGACCAAAGATTACTCAAATACATAGAACCAATATTAATACGTGTACCCTATATACAGTTAGCAGGGCACAATTAAAGAAGGGAATTATGATAAGCGGAGAAAGAAACATGATCCATGTGAGTTTCTAGCCCCATTTCTGTGTTATGTTTTCGGGGCTGTATGCATACTCGATGTGATTGTTAATACATTTATCCTAAGTGATAAGTGTATGCCTTATGTGACTATGTGAACGGTAAGAATGATTTCTTGTTGGTATGTGAACGATATACGGATATTGCATGTACTATCAAGTTATAATGCTATGTATGATATATGAATGATATGTATGTATGTTATGAATGAATGTAAGAGATGGCAAGATAGAAAGGGACCCTACTAATATCCGAGGTAGAAAAGGGACCGAGCTCTTCTAAATCTCGAGGCAGAAAGGACTGAGCCCTAATAATACTCAAGGAAGAAATGGGACCGGACCCTAATAATATCCGAGGCAGAAAAATGGACCGGACCCTAATAATATCCGAGGCAGAATAGAATAAAGTAAAGTAGAATTTAAATTATGAAGGTAAGAATGAAAGTATGTAAGTACGTATGTAATGTACGTTATGTGATTAACTAGAACTCACTCAGCGTAGCTGACTTTTAGTATGCACACAGGTGAGTAGGATGAGGCAACTTGCTTGAGGGGAACACGTGACATTGAATAAGAGGCTGGTATCGGAAGACTCAAGACGTGTTATGTTTTAATTATTTAGTTTTTGAAAGACAAGTTGCTTGTTTAAGACAAGTTTTGGATTGTTATGAAATGTTTTTATGAAAGTTTTTATGTTCCGCGAATGTTTTTATTAACTATGGTGAATAGAACTATGTGAATGAGTAAATCCAATGTCCAAATGTGAGGTACCGATAACGGGGCCTTACAATGTGTGTGTGTGTATATATATATATATATGGGATGGTTTAGGAGAAAAGTCAACTTAGGGCGTGAAGTGCGAGAAATAAATCTTGACCCTTAATGATGCTTGATCAACAGTATGCATTGAACATGACAATATTGTAATTAAGTTTGATTATTTTTAATGGGTTTTTATACTGAAAGGGTAGTTTGATTTTATTTATTTATATGTATGCCCGTGTATGAATCGTAATTAAGTTATCTAATCCCCCAATTAGTTCCTAAATCAACTCCAATGCCATCAATTCTCCTGTGTCGATGAAAATTATACATGCCCTCTGCCACTATAATTGATCTATGGGACACATTCTTCACTAATTCTTTTGAAGCTTTATTATTTGGTGGAAAAATAACAAGCTCTTATCGTCATTTGTGAAGGTTGTAACATGGAGACGGTAGGTTTTTTTTTGTTTTAGTTTTTTTTTTATTCTTTTTATTTCATTTAGAGTTAACATATTGAGTAATGAATTCTAAAACTTTTTATTTGGGTAAAAAAATAGGGTTTTTTTTGTTAATGTGATAATTTTGGGATATTAGCCTGTTGTATTCAGTTACAAGATTTACTGTGCAGGGGTTTTAATCTTACAAGCTTATGTTTACGTAGGACTTTGTAGGGGGTGGTTTGTGTATGCATGTGTAGGATACTTATGTAAATTTCTATAAAACTTTTCAATGTACGTAGATTATGGTAGGTTAGTGTGTTCAATTCGTGTTTAGGCTTGATGTGTGGGAATTGTAGTAATAATTTTCTTTTTTTAGCATGTAACTACATATTTAGCATGTTTTAAATATATAATCAACGTAACAACTATGTGGTATGATGTTGAATATTATTTTGTGAGTGTAAATTACAAGATGGGTGAGAAATTGTTGATATGTTGGATCGTATGATAGCTTTACATTTGTTAGTACCTTCAATTCCATGGTTATATCTAGTTGCATTAGCTTTATGCATTTTTTTTGTTTTATTATTATTTTTTTGCCCTTATGTATCCTACGTACACATAGTAGTTGCATTCTCTCTCTGCAATATTATTATTATTATTATTATTATTATTATTATTATTATTATTATTATTATTATTATTATTTTGCTCTTATGTATCCTACATATAATAGTTGCATTAGCCCTCTATCTTTGTTTTGTTTTCATTTTTAGCCTTTTGTATCCGTTACGAATCCTACACATAGATTGTTCAAAATCATACACAAATTTGATTCCAGGCCTACATAATTGGAAACAAGAAAAAAAAAAACATTGTGTATAGCATATATAAACTTTAGTATATTATGGTCTACCATGTAGCAATTATTTTTGGTTTTCTTTTACATGTGTTCTTTGTATATTAATGTGTAGGGGCTTATGCATGTATGTGTAGAATAATTATGTAACCATTAGTATGTTATATTCTATTGTATAGCAATTTTTTTTAGTTTTAGTCCTATATTTTTTTGTTTGTGTATTAAGTACAGGGGTTTATATATGTATGTATGTATGTATGTATGTATGTATGTATGTCTAGCTATGATCTTTATATAAACTTTAGTATGCTATTTTACATTCCACGCAACTTATTTTTGCTTATTTTTAATTATGTAGGCCTGGATCCCAATTTATGTAGGATTATATTAACTTATGTGTAGGATTCATAACCAGATTCGAAAGGCTAAAAATGAAACAAATTAAAATTAGTTGCAATTTGATGTGTATGATATATGGAGTGTTATGTAACACGTAATGTTTTATGTGTAGTAAACCATTATTGTTATGTAGGTGGTGTTGGCTATTTTATGTAATGTATAACTAATTAAGCACATGTTTACGTTTTTTTCTTTATAATAGTTTGGTATATTATAAAGTTTTAACAATGATTATTAAAAAGTTGATTTTTTTTATTGTTTTTTGTTTTGTTTGTGTTGTAGGTGTATTATGCTGACTTATCAACATATACGAAGGTAAAAGGGAATTTTAGAGGAATGGACTTGAGAGATAAATTCGAAAAATTGATGTTCCATCGCAGAGAATCAAAATGAATTTTGATTAAGAATTATTTTGAAAAAAAAATCCTTTAAAAAATCTGATTTGTAACTCTTAGAGAGAGTTTCCTAATATAACATTAAATCATTAGACTAATATGTCCTTATTAAAAAAATAATAAAACTAAAAAAAATTTATGATTGGCTAGATTGATTTCTCACAACCTCACAATAACTTGATTTCTCCTCTAAACATAAGCATATATATATATATGTGTGTGTGTGTTACAGTATTAGGTATAATATTATACGGTATTATCATATGAAAAAAAAACCAAAAAAAAAACAAGGTATTAATTAGCACCATGCCTAAAAATTGGAAGACATCATATCTATTATGCATAAGTCGATGTTATGTTAATACGAACATATATATGTTGGCAGTTAATCATGTAGGAAGGCTGAAAACAACATGAAATGTGTAGGTCCTAGATATGGTCCTAGATTGGTTTTGGATCAATCTCACACCAAGCTAGCGGAAATCACTTTTTTGTAACTGAGATCTTGGATCTTGTTATGTGTTTGGTTATTTCCGGAAATGGCAAAGGAGGAGAGGGAGAAGAGAGAGTTAGTGTAAAGATAAGATAAGTTTCGCAAAAGTTTTTTGCTAGCATGTGCATGCTTCAAATTTTATAGGTGAAGCCATCTCATGCTCACATCTATTACTCACAGCCCAACAGGCATGCAAAACCTACATATCCTAGGGCCAAACATACATAAACGAAATGAAAGCTAACTCAATACATCGTGACATAAACGTAATAATACAAAAGACTACATAACAAAACAGGGTCCTACAATCTCCCTCATGTCTATAGTATTATTTCTTCAGCTTCCGTCTTCAGTTGGTCTCGTATTCGAAGGGAGAGTCATAATTAAATAGTTTATTGTCAACAAAATATCGACCAAACTTGTTGAACTTCTCAGTTATCATGTCGTTGTTGTCCTTTCAAACATCTTCAACTATGGACAGAGGAGAATTGTTAAGCTTCATCAAATCCTCCTTACTGAGGCCAACCAACTCATGCTCATAAAAGAATCGGAGTGTGTGCACGATCTCACAATGAAAGACAACCTCCCCGGTGATGTTGTCGAACTCCCAATCAATGAAGTCATGGAGGATGTTGGGCTTGAATGGTTCACCATTGTAAATTGGCTGTCCATGATATTTTGGCATCTAGTACCTCCATGCCTTTCGTCTTTTGCTGGTGGTCGGATAAACCTAGGTTGGATGCAAGTAAGATATCCCCTTGTTAAGCTTGATATTGGGGTAGTAGTCCTTCCATACCCTGCTTAGAAGATGCTCAAACCAACCCTTTAACTCCTTCTCTGAAGCGTCGTGACCCATAATTCAATGTAGTTCATGTCAAGTTCAGACAAAGTATGCATGTCGTTGTAATGCATGTAGGTCAGGTCTCCATTAGTACATCTGATTGCTATCAATGTGCCATTTGCAGTAGAGAATGGGAGAGTCATTGTGGTACGGGTAGTTTTGGCACATGATGCTTGCATTTCTACCGATGTTGTACCACTTCTTCTTCTTTCTTTGCTTCTGCACATCAGAAGCTTAGTAACGTTTGCTAGGAGAGCCACCACGGTAACACGTTCTTGAACCTGTTCTTTGACAACACGATCTGGTATGTCATAGTGTGGAGCAGTTTGTTGACCTGCTCCACTCCCACCACCAACACCAGCACCTCCATCACCATCACCTTTTTTTCCTTCGGATTCATCATCAGTACCTGGCTCGTCAAAGCTATCATGAGGATCATCCTCATATTCTTCCTCTTCATCATCCTCACTATTTTCTTCCTCAGTCTCCTCCTCGTCATCATTGCCTTAAACCACGTTTTCTCCAACAACCGGAGTAACCACAGGAGCACCTTCAGTATCAACAACACCGGCACCAACAATCATGCCAACTACAGTTGTGTCACCACCAGTAACGGAAACACGAGCTCCACTACCACTAGCACAAGCAGCACCTACACCACTAGCACCAACACCATTGATAGCCAAAACTGACTGGACTTTCTTCTTCTTCTTCTTCTTCACATCATCATCTTCATCCTTGGAAATCACCCAACTTTAGAAGACGACATTCAAACGAGCCTTGATATTCTCAACATTTTGATCAGTCATTCTACAGATCTTAGAGGTAGCAACGTATTTTCTAGCTAGAACTTCATTCAGCTTGACTTGAGCCTCATTAAGACTATTTTGTTCTTCAAACCTTGCTTTCAACCAATATATCTCAGACCTCAGTTCACCATTCTCAGCAATCAAGATCCTAACATTTCATTTATTGTCAAGGACCCTAATCATTGACTCCAATCGTTCAATTTCTACTCTCTGTCGGTCAATGTACGACCTGAACTCACTTATCAAACTTGTTGCAATATGAGAAGAGGAGAGCAAGTCACTATCAAGGTACGAAACCCTTGACCCAAGTCTCAACACATCATCATGACTCTCAGCAGCAGTCGACCATCAATTCGTGTTTGGAGAGTCTCAATCCATAAACATTGGCTTTCAATGAACGCTCCATCAGTCTCTCTTTCACTCTCCAGTCTTGTCACTCTTTCCACCAACGCCCTTTTCTTTTTCCGCCTGAACACCCCTTTTCTTTTGAACCTTAACATAACCAATCATAATCTTCTCCCACTCGGCCCGCTTGGCGTTGATTCCTCAAGTACCTAAATCCTATCAAAGATAGGATAGGATCTGTGTACACTGAACCTTCATAAATCTACCAATTGACAGAGTGATGGTGAAAAGAATGGGGATTTGGTGGTTGTAGGAGGTATGATTGAAAGCATGGTTGGGTTGTGGTTTGGGTAGGCATGATTCTGGTTTGGGTTTGAAATGGTGTGGTTATGGCTAAAGGTATGGATTGGGCTTGTGATTAAATTTCTGGTTGGGTTGAGGTAGGAATAGATATGGCTTTGGTACTTGGTGAGGATGTGAAAGTGGATAACCAAAAGGTTGTGGTTCTAAATGGGGATGTAAATATTAGAGACATAAAGGGTGAGGTGGCAGGTGGTGGAGAGATGGTTTGATGGATGGGTGAGGTATGGGTTGGTTCGGTTTCAGGTAGGTCTTGTGAGAAAGGTAAGTTTTCTAGGAATGAGGTTTGCATGGGGAGATTGGTCTTGGTTTTGGATTTTTGTGAGGGTGAGATATCAGGGGAGGTTGGTCTTGGCCTTGGATTTTTGTTGGGGCACGTGAACATGCTTACCTTTCAGTGAAGCCATAGTGCGGGACATGGTAGTGGGAGAGGCAGTGTAAGGGTCAGGTTGGGTAGTTTGTAGAGGTGGGGTGGTAGTTTCTGTCAAAGTGATAGTAGGAAATTTTACCTTTAAATATATAGGCTTCTTGGAGTCCCCATCCTTCCTTAAACGTTTCAACGGCTTCTTGGGCCCTTCCTCCTCTTCAGCATAAGAAGAACCACCAGCATAAGGCTTACTGGGATCCTTCCTTTTCTTTTCTGCTTTCCTCTTCTTCCTCCTTTCTATTTCAACATCGGTCACAGTCTCGGTAGCCTTAACATCAGTTTCTTCAACCTGCTCCTCCTCACTTTGATCGTTATCATCTCTGTCATCATCATCACCACCTTCTTCACTGGTTTATTCACTATTAGGTTCGGTTTCAGCAAACAAACCAAGCTTAGTTCCAGGAACCTCACCTCTGTATTTGTATCCTTTGGGAGGATCCAACATTGCTTTAAATATAGTTTGCTTCACCATATTTGTGTGGTGAGGCTCCTCAGAAGGTAACTCATTGCCCTTTGCATTTACAAAACAGGGTACATAGGCCTTGGAACTTCATGCATAATATTATACAGTAATAGCTGCATGAATCTTGGATACATCATCCAAGAATTCTTTGTCAAATCATTTGCATGCATGCATAGGAAGATCATTCTTGAATAGTTGAAGTCAACTTTGTTCGTCAAGAAAGCCATGAAACCAACCCAATCAGTCTTTAACTTATCGCAAACAAAAACTTCCATTACGGTGGCAAATCCTTCTTCTCAAACGTTGTCCATTTTGCATCATAACTAATCTGTGTAACAAAATCTTGCAGGTTCTCATTCTTCATTCTACCAAAGAAAAGATGTTCTGCATCTTTGATATTTAATGGTCTTCTGACATCCTCCTCCTTGATCCTCACTTTCTTTCCCCCACTTCAGTAGTAATGACTATATTATTTTTGACAACTTTGGCTTTGGTCCAAAATTCCTTAATCCAACAGAAATGAGATAGCAGGCATGAGAGCATACTCCCTTAATCCCTTTAGCATAGATGTAAATACTCGACGCTTTCTTTTCTTGGGTAGATCAAGAGTACAATACATATTATGTTGCTATAAAACATCATCAAACAATCCACTATAACTAATTAATAAAGGAAAAATATGCACAAGAATGAAAACAAGAAACTGAATAGAGCAAAGATTTTAAAAACTGAAAATAAAAAAAACTGTTAAGGCTAAATGAATCGAATCGAATGAGAATGAATCGAATCGAATATACATTTGAAAACTGAATGATTTAAAAATTTCCAATTTAAAACAAATCGAATTGAATTCAATCTAATTGAATCGCATAAAAACCAATCGAGTCGAATGTAAATGGATCGAATCGAATCTGAAATTTGATTCAATTGGAGTTAGGACACGATTTGATTGGAATTTGGACACGATTAGATTGGAATTTGGACTCGATTCAATTGGAATTTTGGAGCTCGACTTGATTCAACTCCTTATTTCGATTCGATTAAAAAACATATATCCGATTCGATTCAAGTGAATCAGTTTGATTCGTTTCAAATGAATCAATTCTATTCGACTCAAATTCCCACTTTATTTTATTCAAATGAATCTCAATTAGATTCAAATCACCAACCGATTCGATTCAAATGAATCAATTCGATTCGAATTATATTCCCACTCGATTCATAATAAAAAAATAAAAATATCACATGAATCTGGGTTCGCCCAGACCCGATTTACTCATCTATACAATTTTTATGAGCAAACTCAAACATAGACATGGCCAATCGGACTCAAAAGGGTCTGAAAAACCAAAAACTATACTAACAAGCATAAATACTAGATTAAATAAGTCCATGGGTCCATGTTAATATCAGTAACAGGTATCAATCATCGATTTGAACAACAAATAACATAAAGAGGTCCTAAGATCCTCCGACGGTTCAATTATGAACAGTCAAGACCGTAAACAAGAACATCAACATATAAAGAGATCTTGTACCAATGCAGAGGGTCCATGTTAATGATTATCAATTATGAAAAAATATCAAGTATGAAGCAGATTTGTGGTTGGATTATGAAGATGGTGGCAGTGGTATTTTAGAGAGAGAGAGAGAGTTGAGAAGAAGTTTGGAAAAGTGAAAAGTGGAGTTATCCTTTAAATAGGGTCACCCTGTCCAGCGAAAGGGTCAAAAATCTCGAGTTTTAAACGAATTTTCACTCTCAACCCTCGAAATTTAAAAATATTTACATATTTAAACTCGAAAAATGTTTATACAGCGAACCCAAACACTCAAATATATACAAGATACATTTTTGTTGGTCATTATGTTTGACAACATTTACACAAGATACTTCAACACTAAACCACAAAGTTTATAAAAACTTTAGATAATACTATTAATTAAATTCAAAAGGAAAGAAAAAGAAAATAAAATTAAAATCAAAATTAAAAAACTAAAATAAAATTAAAATAAAACAACTTAAAAAAAGTTTTTAAGTTGAAATATACAACAAAATAAACCGAAAAATAGAAATAAAATAGGAGTAAAGATAAAATAAATATTATATAGTTAAGCAATATTTACCAATTTTGCTAATAACTTTAATATTTTTGCAAGAAAGATCACGACATGAAATCACATTGATCGATAATGTCCTAGATCACACTTCTGTTTCAATATTATTATTTCAAGAATCCAAAGTTGATTGTAGATATATTTTGTCCAACTTAAGAAGTATTTTTTTGTCAAAGTGATACGTTATGGTATGTATTAAGCATAACACTTATGTGGTCGCCAATTAATCCAACAAATTATTGACTCCCTCAGACCTCATGCATAACTTTTGTTCATTAGATCACCCCGAATGACTCCGCCCCTCTAATGATTTAAAACATTTTAGGCTTATTTAAACTTTAGCAAACTTTTACAAATATTAGAGATTGAACCATGGACTTATTTTCCGCGCAGTTCGGACTTTCATGCCTTGATGCAAGGTGTTTAGGACTCACTTGCTTGCCGACCTTACGTGGTTCTAATATGCCCCATTTTGTCTGTTACTTATCAACATTTTTTGTGTTGAATTTAAATTCTTTTAAGCACTTTGCAGTTTCTTCTTTTTCATATTGATTTTCAATATTTGTTGCAAAACAAGAACAGTTTTATGGTGATCAATCCCTAATGGGCTCGTGTATGACTGACTAATAACATTTTGCCTTCACAGATATGACTTTAAGTGGAGTCATGCAACCGCTTCATAAAGGTAAAACCACTAACATATGCGGATAGTTTAGTTTATATCACTCTAACACTTAATCATTTGTCAACTCTATCTACGCATCAATTAATGATCTTGTTGGCTTTTGGTCTACTATTTTCATGTGCTAGGTTCATTAAAGAAAAAATCTTTTCATTTTTTAATGGTCGGATTAATTTCTCAAAATTTTATAATTTTAAATTATCCGCCTCACTCTAAGTAGGAGCTCCCTCTAAACAGGAATACATTTTTAATCATTTTCTAATTTTCATTACGAGAAAAATATGTTTTTGATAAGTCAAGTGACACAGTTTTGGTTTCCTTAAAAGGAAAGTAAAAATATTTTTGGTGAGTTAATCATCACTCATTTGCTCTCTCTAAAATTGTGATATATTTATAATATATTTACAAATTTACATACAAAAAGATATTTGTAATCAAATTAGATCACGCTAAGTGACTCTAGAAGACACATAAATCGGGTACGATCAAAGGTCTTTATAAAAATATCTGCAAAGTTATAGTCGGTGTGGACCCTTTCAATATTGATAAGTTTTCAGTCAAAATAATCACGAATGAAATGCATTAGGATGTCAATATGTTTTGTCTTTCAGTGTTGGACCGGGTTTTTCACAATACAAACTGTTGCATCTTTATCACACTTGATAGGGGTGGCGAAGAAATTCAAACCATAATCCAATAGTTGATGTTGAGCAGCAGCTAGAGGCAACAATGTAATCTGCTTCTGTAGTGGATGTGGACACTATGACTTGCTTCTTTCACTGCTAAGAAATTAACTGATCACCCAGGAATTGACATCTTCCTGTAGTTGATTTTCTGTCTAAATTACATCCTGCATAATGACTAACGGAGTAGGCATGCAACACCAAAGGAGAATCTTTAGGATACCAAAGACCCAGACGAGGCTATTATTTGAGATATTGGAAGATACGCTTGACAGCAGTTAGGCGAGATTCTTTCGGATCTGACTAATATTTGGCACACTGACAGACCATGAACATGATGTCTGGCCTTCTTGCTTTGAGATACATCAGGGAGCCAATCATGGACCTGCAAAGGTGTTGATCAACTGGATTTCCTGACGGATCTGGAGCTAACACCGGTCTTATAGCAGTCGGAGTAACATAGAGAGTGGCATCATTGAAACCCAACTTCTGAACAACTTCATGGACGTATTTCTCTTGATGAATCAAAATCCCGTCTGTTCAATTTATAGACCAAAGAAGAATGCCATTTCCCCCGAAGAGCTCACCTCAGAACGACGTAGCATTACCTCTGAAAATTCTCTACACAACTTATCACTCGTTAACCCGAAGATAATATCATCAACATACACTTGGACCAAGATTAGATCGTTGTTCACATTCTTGATAAAGAGTGTTTGAACAATAACACCTCTTCTATAGCCATTTTCCAATAGATTATGCTAATGTAGCATACCAAGCACGAGGTTCTTGGTGAACGCCATAGAGAGCTTTGTCATGTCGGTAAACATAGTTAGGACGATCATGATCTTCAAAACCTAGCATTTCTTGACATAGATTTCTTCTTTTACTTTCCCGTAGAAGAAAGCAGTTTTCACAAACATTTGATATACTTTGAAGTTCATGTAAGATGCATAGGCCAAGAAATGACGAATAGCCTCAAGCCAAGAAAAATGAGCATAAACTTTATCATACTCAAGACCTTCACCCTGAGAGAAACCTTGTACCACCATTCTAGCCTTATTTCTTATAATGACCCATGTATCATCTTTCTTATTTCTGAACACCCATTTGGTTCAAATTGGTCTCTTGTTCTTGGGGCTTCTTCACCAGCCTCCACACATTTAGCTTCTTGAACTGTAGCAGCTCTTCTTGCATAGCTTCAACCCATGAATTTTATTTTAGAGAAATCTTGTAGTCCTTTGGTTTAACCTGAGAAATAAAACAAGCAAAAAGACATTTGTTAATAGTACCAGACTAGTGACTTCTTGTCTAAATGCCGGAAGAAGGAGATCCAATGATTTTTTCAGTTGGATGAGATCAATGAATTGGCAACTGACTAACTGTATCAACTTGTTAAGTGGGATCTACTTGAAGTTCCACAGATAAGCTATTAACTGGATGGAAAATACTCAGAGCATTGATGAGAACATCAGTGGACCGTTGAAAGGTGTCTGGCTGATCAACCACATGTTCTTTGGTAATGGGACCCTCCCAGAGATTCTCCATAAACGGAACAACAATTGCAGGAACTGGAGTAGAATCAGTGTTGTCAGAAACATCAGTGGGACCTTCATTTGCAACAGTCTCTTCAACAACAACTTTTACATTATCAGCGATGAGGGCGGCATGAGAATAGACTTGACCACACATGGTCCTGCCTGAATATTCACTATAGGCTCAGTCGGAGTTGGATAAATGTTGTCAGCTGGTAAGTAAGAGGAATCTGAGTCCAAGTCAGAAGCATCTTCAATGGTAACTACATCGGTTATGTATGCTGGTTGTGGCATAGGGTTTACAGGAGCCACAAAGGAACTGCATGTACTGTATTTATGTTAGAGGGACCCGCAGATAGATCAATATCACTCAAGCTATTAGAGATGGATTGAATCAACAAAGATTAAGGAATTATAGCGGGGACTTGATCAGCTGCAATAGGAGGGGTAAAATGCCACGAAACTGATTGAGCAGGTAGTCATTAGCAAAGATCGAGTTTGGACCCGTGAGAGTGTCTGTCGGGTTAAGATCTTGCCAGCCAACGTAGAAAGATTCCATAATCACTCTTGTTTTCTTGTTATAAACTCGATAAGTGGATTTGTTGGCAGCGTATCCAACGAAATAACACTCATCTGCCTTCTCAGCAAGCTTGGGACCTGAGTTGGCATTTGTTTGAAGCAAAGTGCATGCATCCAAATGTCTTGAAGTAGTTGACTTGCGGCTTCATTTTGTAGTAGACTCCATATGGAGTCTTCTTCAGACCCTTGTTTAATAACACGCAGTTCTGGATGAAGCATGCAACGTTGATCGCTTCACACCAGAAAAAAACAATGGAAGCTTTAAATATGATAGCGTCGTTAATGCGTCGTTAATGCAACCTCAATCAATGTTATGTTACGTCGTTCAACAACCCCATTTTGTGTGGATTGTACAGAGCACTGAACTGGCGGTCTATCCCATTTGAATGACATAAGTCATTCACAGCTTTTTTGCAGAACTCAGTTCCGTTGTCGCCTCTAATACACTTGACTTTTTTCTCGGTTTGGTTTTCCATAAGTGTCGTGAATCTGATCAGAAATTGAGTGGTTTCATTCTCGTGCCTTAAAAGGTAAGTCCAGCTAAAAATAGAAAAAAACATCAGTAGCAACAAGACAATAAGCGGATGAATTGACCAAACAGATCCACATGTAACTTTGAATGATGAAATCAGTAGAATTGACAGTTTTAAGCCTGTAAGGGAGTTTGTGCTTCTTGCAATTAGAGCATGAAAGATATTTTTCAATGTAAGAGAAAGTTTTAACATGCAAACCCCTCACATGCTCACCTTTAACTAATATATACAAATTCTTGAAGTTGACATGACCGAGATGTTGATGCCAAAGTGATGAGTCAAATTTAGAGGCCTTAGACATCACATATGAGACAATCCGAAGTGAATATGAAACTATCATATCTAATATATTAGTATCATTATGCCTCAGAGTACGCATCAATATCCATTCTTCGGGGACTTTGAAACCTGGTTTCAAGATCAAACATTCATGTTCGCTAAAGATAGTGGAATATTTCTTGTCACAAATTTGAGAAACACTGAACAGATTCATAAATTAGCTTGAAAAGCCCTGGCAAAGACTTCTGCAAGATGCTCTATTTTTTCATAGGTATATATTCATTCAATAAGGGCTAGATAATGTTAAACGTAAGTGAAAAGATTGGTTATGCACTAGAGCATTTAGGTAATATTAAAGTCCCTAAAAGGGCCAGTTATATCAGAGTCATTACGTTGGAGTTAAGTCGTATAACTTCGCAGTTGTTATCGCTTGGCCCCTTTATGGAAGATATTGGGGCACATACTCCTTTCATCTATATTTTTCGCTAAAGAGAATTGATATATGACCTATTCAAAGCTTCCAGCGGTATGCGAATGATGCACAATTTTTTTTCTCGGTGGAATCGCTGCTGATTTAGCTCATGGCTGGATATAAATGTTTGGATTTTTACGATTACTTTTTAGCAGGGTTTGCTGAATATCAAAATCTTATTACACGAAAGCCCATTTTTACAGAACGGATTGAAGGAGTGGGCATTATTGGTGGAGAGTAAGCAATCAATTGGGGTTTTTCGGGACCAATGCTACAAGCTTCCGGAATAAAATGGGATCTACGTAAAGTTGATCATTATGAGTGTTACGATGAATTTGATTGGTAAGTCCAATGGCAAAAAGAGGGGGATTCATTAGCAGCTAAGCTCAAGCATTTACTTTTCTAGTTAGAGACTAGTGTCTTGGAGCTAACGTGGGATCCGCTCAAGGGCCTACCGGTTTAGGTAAATATTTAATGTGTTCCCCGACCGGAGAAGTCATTTTGGGAGGAGAAACTATTAGTTTTTGGGAATTGCATGCTCCTTGGTTAGAACCTCTAAGGGGTCCAAATGGGTTGGACTTGAGGAGGCTGAAAAAAGACATACAACCTTGGCAAGAACGTCATTCCGCATAATATATGACTCATATTCCCTTAGGTTCTTTAAATTCCGTGGGTGGAGTAGCTACCGAGATCAATGCAGTCAACTATGTGTCTCCTAGAAGTTGGTTAGCTACTTCTCATTTTGTTCAAGGATTCTTCTTCTTCGTAGGGCATTTGTGTCACGCAGGAAGGGCTCGTGCAGCTGCAACAGGATTTGAAAAAGGAATTGACCATGATTTTGAAGCTGTTCTTTCCATGACCCCTCTTAATTGAGACAGGAGATCAATAACTCACTCAGAATGCTTTTTAAAGGATTACGTGGTACGATTAAATCGAATAAGACCTTCTGGAATAAATACTTGGAAGAAAAACCAAGTCCAGATGATGCGAGTCAACCAACCCCTTTTTTTGCGCCAAATATCTTACCATTCCCGAAGGAACTGGAGTTCCACCTCTTTTCCATTTCCATTCAAGAGTTCTTATGTGTTTCCACGCTCATTTTAGACCCCGAAGAAAGGACAAATTCCTTTTCCCAGGAACACATGCACGATTCGTCACTACAAAAAGGATAATGGTAACCCCACCATTAACTACTTCATTTATGAAATTCATAGTAATAGAGATACATGTCCTACCGAGAGAGAATTTGTAACTTGCTATCCTCTTACATAACAGGCAAAGATTTGCTTCTGTGGAAAGGATGATTCGTTCGGATCCATATGAGAGTCCAACTACATTTCTTTGCTAGAATCCATGTTGTATATTTGAAAGAGGTTGACCTCCTTGATTCTCTGACGGTACAATCCCCTTCTCACCGAGCACCCTTTCTCCTCGGTAGAGACAACTCCACTAGCAGGTTTTTTTCAGAAAACTCTATTTATTCTGGTGTGGATGGTAGGCAGACCTATATTTCTGGGTTTTTATAGGACTCCTTACCAGCGTTTTTTCTATCTATTATTATCTAAAAATAATCAACTTATTAATGACTGGACGAATCCAAGAAATAACCCCTCACGTGCGAAATTATAGAAGATCCCGTTTAAGATCAAACAATTCCATCGAATTGAGTATAATTGTAAGTGAACCGTCGCTGGAATTGAGATCTTATTCAAAGAGAAAGATCTCAAATATCTGGAGTTTGTATTTGTATATTATAGGGATGATACGAAGGTACGGAATGTATCGTTAAATATTCAATAAGATTACACAAGGTCTAGTTTCGTTCAAGTAAGGGATTCTAGCCAATTGAAATGATCTTCTGATCATTTCACATATCATTTTGATTCCATTAGTAATGAGGATTCAGAATATCACACATTGCTCAACCAATGAGAGACTCCTTACAAACGTCATTTCTATCTACCATTATCTAAAAATAATCAAGTAATTAATGACTGGACAAAACCAACAAATAACCCCTCACGTGCGGAAATATAGAAGATCCCCTTTAAGATCAAACAATTCCATCGAATTGAGTATGATTGTAAGTGAAACCATCGCTGGAATTGAGAGATTATTCAAAGAGAAAGATCTCAAATATCTGGAGTTTGTATTTGTATATTATAGGGATGATACGAAGGTACGGAATGTATCGTCAAATATTCAATATAATTACACAAGATCTAGTTTCGTTCAAGTAAGGGATTCTAGCCAATTGAAATGATCTTCTGATCAATTCACAGATCATTTTGATTCCATTAGTAATGAGGATTCAGAATATCACCAATTGCTCAATCAAAGAGCGACTCCTTACAAGCGTCGTTTCTATCTACTATTATCTAAAAATAATCAAGTTATTAATGACTGGACAAAACCAACAAATAACCCCTCACGTGCGAAAATATAGAAGATCCCTTTTAAGATCAAACAATTCCATCGAATTGAGTATGATTGTATGTGTGATAGCATCTACTATTCCAGGAATATCAGTGAATCCGATTATTGCAATCGCTCAGGATACCTTTTTTTTTAGTTTCTAGGGTCTATTTAGTTCAAGATCCCTCTTACTAACCTTACAAGCTGAAATCAAAGAATTAGTAGATCTGTTCTGCCCAAAATGGCAATGGGCTTTGGTTATGAACTTATAATCTCTAATCTAATGATCAAGTCGATTCTATGATTATAAGTTCATTTCATACTGGAAGAAATCAAAGACAAAGCTTTTCGAGGCAAGAATCAACATCTATCTAACGAATTAAGCGGTTCAGAGAATGAAAAAAAGAAAACGAGATTGCAATGAGATTTTCATATCAAAAAGGGGGATGTGGCAAAATTGGTAGATGTTACGGACTTAATTGGATTGACCCTTGGTAAGGAAACTAACTTGTCTAAAACTACCTATAGGCGGCGGGGGTCGGGTTATTGATGTGAGATGGATTCAGAGCTCTGAGACATATGAAATAGATAAAACATAAAGTATTCGTGTATATATTTTATAAATACATGAAATAAAAGTAGGCGATAAAGTAAAAAAGTACATTTTGTGCTACAACCGTTCCTCTCTGATAGAAAAGGATCCCATGATCCTGGACCGATCTTACCTAGGATCGCAAATCCCAAATTCGTCTATGAAGAGAGAATCTAATTGTATTAGTATCTATAATTGATTTCATCTGTCTAATAATAATCGATAGGGCATCATTGGTAAGTGCTACAAGATCTCGTGCATTGGAACCCATGGTTATGGACCCGAATCCATTAGTATGGAACATTTTCTTTTCCAAGTGAAATTCCCTAGTATATGAAAGAGTGAAAAAGTTCTTTCGTTGTTGTGGAAGAAGAAGCCTTCGTATCTTAATGTACATATTTAATTTATTCGGAGCTATTAGAGCGGGATCCACTTTTCGGGGAATATGAGTCGAAGCAATAACAAGTGGTTGAGTTTTTCCGCAAGGTTAACGTCATCAAATGTCAAAGTGTCATTGGAGATCTTTCCTCTCTTTGTTATTCTCCCATTTAAATCACCAGTATAGGAAACGGATCCACCGTCGAACGGTTTGAACGTCAAACAACAAGGATTCTCTCCTGTCATGTGTCGGGTGCATCCACTGTCAAAGTACCAAATACTGTTGACAGGCATTCTTGACTGACCCAACACGCATATACATTTAGTTAGAGACGGGTTCCTAAGACAAAATTGTCTTGGGAAGGTTAACAACAAAGTCACCAAACTTGATTTTATATCTTGGAAAGATGAGGTGTTGTGGTGAAAAAGAATACGAAGAAAAGTCCCTAGGAACCCATGCAGAAACATGTTCCTTGGTTTTAGAAGATTTATATGACCATCTTCTCTTTGTGTTTAAAATGAAATCCTCAGATTTTTCCACCTTAGGATTCCCCTGGTTACTTGTTTTTGGTGGATTCTTGGACTTTTTAGTCTTTAAACCCATTTTAGCTCTTTCCTTTTTGGTTATCCAAAAAGGTTTTCTAACTCTCTTTCTTTTATTGAATCTCACATCTAATTCACTAGCAGTTTGATCAGCCCTTGATCCCAAGCTACTAGCAGCCTTGGACTTGGACTTATTAAACTACATGTTAATGTCCTTTTGTTGTATTTAGTATGTACTAGTTCTTGCAATGTCTTGCAAGGTGAGATGGGTTACCACACACATAATATCAATTTCTTTAATAGACAGTAGAATAGTCATCATAACTATAATATGGTTGATGCGGTAGGAAATGTGATCATTGGAAAGGAACATGACTATGAAACCCATTTGATCTATGATTACGATCATCAAAAGCATTTGATTAATATAAATCAACATAATTTTGTTGATAATTACCAAAGTAGTTGTTATCCGAAAAGTTATATGACTGAGGATTTCTTCGTTGATTGGTTGTTTGAGAAAATGATCTTTCACTTGGTGGAACATATTTACACGAATTACTTGCTTTTTCATTTTCATAAATGTTGCTTTTATTTGAATTATCCTCATGCATACTACTTGATGATGAGCAACTTTGTGTGTTCACATCAACTGGCTCCTTTATACCAACACAATTTTCAATAAAAGATTCATCATAAATAGTTTCACAATCAATATCTGAAATAACATAAACATTTTCATCCAAAATAATGTCAGCAGTGCTAACATCAACACTCTCACAAGTTACAATACTATCCTAAGATAAGTTCAATGTATTTTGCATGGAAACATAAATATGATTATTATAGACAGAGTCAAATGATTGTTTTGGATTCACATTAGAATCAAAGGGTGAATTTAAAACTCTTTTCTTTTCAAACCTCGTGTCCTTTTCCACCGACCCACTTTCTTCTACACAACCTACTGAACAAGATAAATCACTATTAGAACTAACTAGCATATGAATTGGATCAATAGTTTTTGGAATCAGAGGAACAAATCTCGTAGGTTTTGGCACATGACCAACTCCATAGACCATTTCGTCCTCAGGTGGGATATTGAAACTAAAGTGGGGTAGACATGTATAGCTATCATTAAAATATGGAGGAATTGCAGCATGTTCAAATCCCAACCGTCTTTTGTTTCACACCCAACATCTCAAATTTATCGACAGTTATTTTTCTTAGGGCGAGATATAATTCTAGTTCTTCAAATTTTAGCATTTATATTAGTTATTCGTTTTTATGAGTGCCACTAGCAAATTAGATTTAAATAACTCTAGATTCATTTTTTTCATGGCGTCATGATAAGTTTTAATTCTATTAGTAAATATCTTTTCAGCCTTCTTATATTCACCAATCATATATGTATGACCAATTTTTCACTAATCGAGGCAACATTATGAGTTCTGTAACTTTCAACTTTACCTATACATGCTTGAGAGCAAAGAAGTTTGTGTACCTCGGGAGTGTCAGGAGCATTTTAGCTGCTTCTTAATGCAGAGCTTGAAAAATCTTGATCTCCACTCACAAATGCCATTCCAGCAAGGTTCAACGGGTTTATCAGCTCACCAAATTGACCTTCCTAATCTGGCTCGGTAGTTTCAGCACTGTGTAATCAAGGCCCTTGAGTTTGAGCCTTCTTGACCAGAGTTCCCTTGACTGATTCTTGGAACCCCTTTACTCGATGAAATGTTCTGATCCATCGGTATTTTGTCATTCATCTTTCTCACATCACTATCTGACATATCTACAATCTTCACATCACCAGCAGGTTGTCTTGGTTCCGTGCACTCCTTTGAAAAGTGCCCCATCTCATTACAGTTGTAACAATGGTTATTGTCCTTGTTGAACCCAATGCATTTGCTATCAGAGTCTCCGATGTTGTTCTTCCCATACTTTTTTCATGAAGTTTGAGGCTTGGTGAACTGCTATGGCCATTTGATACTTGATATCCTTGTTCTTAAGATCTCTCTTGTTGATTTCGGGGATATCTCCTTGTAGAAATGAAGGAGGCAACAATATTCCTTGTAACAGTTCTTCATGACTTGCCATAAAAGCATTGATCATGGCAATATTGGAGTCATCAGCTTGGAAGGTGGGTTGGCTAGAGTTGCTGCTTTTGCTACTTGTAGAATTGGTTATCCCATGAGCTTTGAGTGCTTGTTCAACAACTTTGTTAACCGCATCTTGGAATGAGTTTGAATTTGATGAAGCATGCTGACTCACTGATGACTTGAATGCACTATTCTTGTCAGGTTGAGCAGTATACACTTTCACTCCATTTACAGGATGAACAGTTGGATGTGATTGGCTAAGGAAAGTGCGCTGCCACTTGAACCCGTTGAGACCACATCATGGTTGAGAGAACTGACATGGTTTTTCAATCTGAGTTTGTCATCCATTTCAAATAACTTGATGGTGGGGGTTAGGTAAGATAAAGTTGTAATGTTCAGATTTTTTGTTCTCTTTATGGTGGTCACACTACAATTCCATGTGTAAGGTAGTGAATTTTGTTCGCCAAGTTGTAATTCTTCAACATCTCTGGATCATGTGACATCTTGGCGAACAGAATATGAAACCAAACAGTTTTGAAAAAGTAGTGAAATCAGTCAAAAACCTAAGTTCAAACGAATTGAACAAAAAATCGATTTGATTTGTTTCAAGACCTCGATTCGATTCGTTTTGGGAATCTCAATTCGATTGGTTTGAATATATCGATTCGTTTGGTTTGGGAATCTCGATTCAATTTAATTTTAAAACTCGATTCGATTCAAATTTCCAGAAAAGCACAAGTCCCACTGTTTACGTATGGATTTCCAAAGTAACACACTTTTCATCACTTTAAACCTTCTAAACACCACAAGAAAACCTGAATAACACTTTAACAACTTTAAACACAACTTTTACGTGAATTCAAGTTTGAAAACACACTTTCTAAGCCTGAAACTTACTTGTATACGTGAATACACTTTGTTGTACTAAAACACACTTCACAAACACTCAAAAAAAGACTAAAATCCAAGGTTGTTACCCAAGAACCTCAACTAGTAGAGCCGAAAGATCTGATACCAATTGTGGGTCCTAGAGACGGAATCAAACAACATGTTCTTGGATCAATCTCACACCAAGCTAGCGGAAATCACTTGGGTGTAACAGAGATGTCGGATTTTGTTGTGTGCTTGGTTATTTCGGGAAATGGCAAAGGAGGAGAGGGTGTAGAGAGAATTGGTGGAAAGATAAAAATAAGTTTTGCAAAAAGGTTGTTGTTAGCCATATGCATCCTTCACCTTTTATAGGTGAAGCTATGCCATGCCATGTCACACCCCGACTATCAACAGCGGAAGCGTAATATGGGAATGCAACAAACACCTTTAGTTTCAACCACAATGTTTACAGACTAAGTGTTTCACAACATTGATCAGTTCATTAACTGTTTTATACCTTATTAGCATACTTGCGTCTATCTATAGTGGTTTCATTCACGACCCAAACACATAGAATACAAACATCTTATTCCAACTTTGGTACACTAGAAAAAGCATGTTAAAAAGAAGTCGACTACGAATAATTGGTGAGTTTCACAAAGTTAAATGAAATCAGATATGCGTATTCATATTAATCATGACATATATAGTAATCAGGGTTTAGATGTCCGGATTTGCTACAGGGTTTGTTTTCGTTTTTATACATACTGGGTTGTAGAAAACTTACACAATTCGCCCGAATTGTCCGAAATTCTCTTAAAAAATTTGATTTTTCTAATTTTATCCACAACTATGATATTGTGAGAACCGTGCCCCGGTGCGGAAACATGTACATAAACAGTGATAAACGAGCTCGGTTCAGGATCGATCTACAACATGTATTCACTCTTGAAAGATCTAATGGACGGACGTGGAGAGTTCATTTCGACTAACAATACTAAATAAAATAGGATGAACACATATATGTAATCAAAACACAAACAAGATAGAAATGGTAGTGTGATATCATTAGTCGAATGAATCTCATAAAGATGAACCACTCACACATACATTCATGCATACACAAGAAATATCATCCACCAAAGGAGATCTCATCCCAGGGAGGAGACTCTCTCATAGGGATAAAACCCTAGATCTCAATCAATACACAATACACTCAATCATTAGACAAATGAATAAAAACATCTATTTATACTAGTCTAACATGACTTGGTCTTCAAGGCATCCACCCTTGGTTGAGACCAAACAATATATTTTTCACCCACATATTAATTCGATGCGTCGGTCTAAAATATAATACCCAACAATGTCCCCCTTAGACCGATGCCATCGAATTTTCTTTCATGATTACTTCATAACCCGTTGTCTTTCCTTGAAATTATCCCCCTCAATTTAAGCGGCTTTGAACTTCACTGATCAACATCAAGTAACAAGTTCATCACAAAAGGAAATACACTAATGTGATCATCAAATAATCTTCAAATTTTCCCGTTAGTGGTGTGGATGTTGAGACGGCATATTCCATCTGATTACATCATCAAGATCCTCCACATCTTTGAAAAACCTTGGATTATTTATCTTGATCAACTTTTCCTTAACTTTAGTCTTTTACTTGGTTTGAAGCAACCAGTTTGCAATGAAACTCAAAGAATTTTTCTCCCCCAATTTCGTTGCAATTATCTTTAACAAGAGTGTCTTCAAATCAAGTGTGGGTGAAAACATGAGACTCTTCAATTTCAACAATCTTTGACTTGGTCAACTCATGAAATGATCCAGAAAATCAACCATCTTGTTCTTGTAAGCACCTTGTTGAAGTTGTGAAATTTTCGTGATTTTTGCTCAAAAATCTCTAAAAATGACCAAAATGCCCTTTGTTGACAAGACACAGTCAACAACTGAGTTGACCAGAAAAATCATTTCCAAATGATCACTCATACTTGGGCAAACATTCTTTCATTTAGAGCATATGGTAAAAAAGTCAACGAATAAGCGAGTATACATTCATTTCTTCATCTTGGCCAGTTTGACTTTGAAAGTCAACTGCATCAAATATCTAAAAATTTCTTCCAAAAGCTTGAAACATTTCACAAACACTTGCTTTTTGTTTACTAGCACCTATATTTTGTTCACGAGAACTTAAAATATTTAGAAAAATCTCAAGTACCCAAGCACAAAACAAGTGCTAGTGACCAATTCTCTTCAAAACCTACACGAGCACCCTTTGTTACAGCTGCATAATGACAAGAAATATACCATCTGCAGATGCTACTAAATGACCTCTGCTGCAGCAACATGTATTTACCACTATACCCTTTAGTGCAACAGAAGCATTTATCGAGACCTGCACAATTATTCGTTTACTAACGATCGTGACGAACTAGTGCATCTACTCAAATACTGCACGGGATGCATATCAGCAGAAAAAAAACACTAGCTGACATCAGCATCAGCAACTGCTCGTAATTTAAGTATATTCGATAAAAAAATAAAACTCAGCAACAAACAATTTGAACTCAGCTGGTTGAGATGAAGAACATCATTTACCGAACAGCCCTTAATACAAAATCAGCGGCTTAACTGTTTTATGTGTTCATGAATAATATGCAGCAGCAATATTTGTTCATTAAATAAGCATCTCCCATCAGCTGCAACATGTTCGAAAACTCGTTAGTGCTTTACTTGGCAAACAAACCCCAACCGCATCTGCTGAAAAATTACCACATTACTACAAAATATCGAATATGCCCCAGCAGAAATAAGTCTAACTGTGTGAATTATCAATTTTTCTGATCCATCTATGTTCGTTAAAAATAACAATATTCAGCACGTAAGTGTTCGTAAATAGGCTACTCAGGAATTAACGTCGTATCAAGAGTAACTACTCGATAATTAAGCTTCACGACTATTCAGGATTGAAATTACTCATTAGTAAAATTCAAGACTATTTGATATTAACCAGCTCTTTAATTGTTTGCATCAACAACATAATCAGCTGCATAACTAGCACAAAGTTAGATTCATATCAGCAATAAATCAAATCAGTAGCTATTGCCTTGTTCATATCAGCAAACTGTATAAAACTCTGTTTCAATTCCAACTTAGCATCTTTCTGGTCAAACACTTATGTACTCGTGAGTGAAATTGACATCAACAATTTAGTACTCGAATCATACAATCAGTAACAATCAATTCGAACAAAGATTCCAGCCCCAAAGATTTCCCCAAATACTGAACACATGAACCCTAACTTTTTACATCTGAAATTGAGCACTCGTTACACGAAATTGAACATTGTAATCTCATCAAACCATCTAGAAATCTACATTCTATCACCAATCTAACATCAATTTCATCAACCACTAATATCTAGAACATCAAATATAAACGAATTTGACCTTAGACGAACCAAAAAATGTACATCTGGATGAATTTGAACATATAAACGTGAAATTGATGTTGAATCTCTGAACTAATCATCAACTCAAGCATCAATTCACATAAATCATCTCCGGATCATCAAATTTCATCCAAATACATGCAAAAACCTAGGAAAACTTCAACAAAATTCAAGTTTAACGTCCATAGCGGATTCAAGAGAGAATTGAATCAAATTCAGCGGTTAGTCTGAACAATTCGTTACCCGCTCTGATACAAATTGTGAGAACAATGCCCCGGTGCAGAAGCGTGTACATAAACGGTGATAAATCTACAACATGTATTCACTCTTGAAAGATCTAATGGACGGACATGGAGAGTTCGTTTCGATTAACAATAATCAATAAAATAGGATAAACACATATATGTAATCGAAACACAAACAAGATAGAAATGGTAGTATGATATCATTAGTCGAATGATTCTCATAAAGATGAACCACTCATACATACACAAGAAATATCATCCACCCCGGGAGATCTCATCCTGAGGAGGAGACTCTCTCATAGGGATAAAACCCTAGATCTATATCAATACACAATACACTCAATCATTAGACAAATGAATAAAAACATCTATTTATACCAGTCTAGCATGACTTGGTCTTCAAGCCATCCACCATTGGTTCAAACCAAACAATATATTTTTCACCCACATATTAATTCGATTCGTCAGTCTAAAATATAAGACCCAACAGGTATTTAGCCACTCTTGTTGTTTTGATATATCTGCGGGTTCGTTAATCAAAACATTGCCGGTTTTATCAAAAAAAATTTAACCTTCCAATTAGCATAAATTTTTACCTGAACGTAATTAAATTACTAAAAATTATACCATGTTAATTATCAAGTGCAGATTTTTATAAAAATACTTTCATAGTTATTTAACTTATTTATTTAAAAAAGTCATTTTATATGTTATTTTTAACCGATAATTCGTTCGTTTATACCAAACGATACCCGAATAATACATTTATTTTTCTGAATGGTAAAAATGTGTTCTCCCTGTAAAATTTTCAAAACCTAACTCTTTAGCTTAAACAGTTTTTGAGCATAAATCAATCGTTAAAACACGATTAAACGAAAATCCAAGAACCATAGTTGGGATTCTCCAATTTTCCCAAAAATGTAGGTGTGATCTTGCAATGCTTTACTTTAGTTCACCACAAAATTTCAGATTTTTCCAGTTTGATTTGTTATTTTTCATAATAAATAATCAATAAATAGTAATAAAATCATCAAATATTCTCCTTTTATCTAAATATTCTCAAAATTGAAAAGGAACTCATTCATATGATTCCTAATTTCTGTGAAAATTTTCATGACCTAAATATGCACGTCATAGACTAATCTTAAACAACCTCTAAACGAGTGTTTCGGTTAGTACCTTTACGTTTCTCGCTCAGTTAAGACCTTTTATTGCATTTCTTGGGTCTTGGTTAAGTACAACAAACCAAGCATGTAACACCAGAAAATAGGCCTTGTAACATATGTTTTTGGTTAAGGTTCTAAATCGAGTTTTTGATACGTAAAAGACACAATTTAAACCTTCTAATCCGATTTTTCCATCAAAAAGTTTAAGATACAAATTATTACACATGTTTAGCATCAAAACATATTTTTGTATAATTTGAAGGGTTTAACATTGTTAAACATGATTCATCTTAATCGAACTTTAATCCTTTTAATTAAAACATGTTAAAAACACTAAGAATCAAGTACTTACCTCAAATTATTGGCTGGTTTTTGAGAGAGAGACTTGTGGAACAGAAGATAACTCATGAATATATCTTACTTGGGCTTTGGGATAGCTTATTAAGGAAGGAAAACAAGGGGTGGGGTTCACCCTATTCCGATCGGGATTCTAGGGGGGCCTAGGCCCTTTTTCCCTTCATTTTTCTTGTTTTGTGTGCACGTACATGAAATAATGAGTCCAAATTTAGTCCGGGTTTGGTTTTTGGCAAGAAAAATAGTTCGGAGGCGATAAATAACGCAAAAGCGAGAGTTTTTTGGCTGTATTTTGTAAATTAAGAAAAGCGTGCTAGCTTGCTGTAAAATTCCAAAATATTAGCATCAGTTTCTTAAAACATCTTAAATAAGGGTTTCGTAAATATTTTTCGGCTTGACGGATGATACGTTGCTTGTTTTGGTACTTACGATCGTGTTTTGTATCATAGCGTATCATAAAAATGGAAAGATTTCTGTTTAAGTAGTTTTCCATATACTAGGGCTTTAATATTAGTATGCTAGTTTCTATAATACAAAAATCACTTATATATGCCACCCCCCTGATATAATACGTTAATGACTTATAGTGGTAAATAAACTACATGTTCACCATTTGAGCATAATAATATTCATCGAAATCAATACACAGATGAAAACCGCATAAAGACCCAACGGAGTCCAGAACTTTCTAAGCATCCCATCAGTACAGGATTTAAGGCCATAAGACCATACAATGGTTGAAGTGTTAACCATTAACTAGACACTTTAGTCATTTAAACTTGTAACATTTTTGGTGATGAAAAAGATTTAAGGCTTGAGTATGACAAGGCGATTACATTTATGCCTTCAACACCAAGAGTTTGTAATAGACTAACACATCTTTCAATTTAGCAATTTTTATGTTTATATCGCATACTCTTCTTACCCGTTTGTTTAAGACCTACCAATGCACTAATACAATTAGGCACACAGTATTTTTCGCCTATTTTTTTTACTGAATTTAGGATACAAATAATCAATTTACTATCATTTTCCCTTTTTGCTTCAAAACTTATTTTGAGGAGCAATTTTTCAATGTTTTTGAATTTTAAAATATTTGAATGTTTTTTGTATTTTATATGTACAAACTGAAAGCACAATATTTTTGTATTTTCTTATTTTTCTCCCCTTAAAAACCAAAATATTAGATAAACAAAAATAACTTAAAAAAAGTACAAAAATAATAAAAATGATTACCCGAGTTTAGGAATATCATCAAATGATTTTAAACCAAGTAAAAATTTAAATCTTGTTTTAGCAAAATCTTTGGTAAAAATGTCTACCTTTTGATGATCAATGTGTACCTTTTCAATATGAATTAGTTTTTTCCCTAACAATCACGGATAAAATGCTAACAAATTTCGATATGTTTTGTTTTAGATTGGTACAAGGGGTTTTCCGTGATACATATGGCAACATAGTTATAAAAAAGTTATAGTAAGAAGATTCAAACTGTAATCCAGCAAATACTGCTGGATCCATTGAACCTATGAACAACAACTCGAGGCTGCAACATATTCAGCTTTAGCGATAAAAGTGGAGTATGCCGTCTACTTCTTACACTGCCAGGAAGCAAGTCGGTTTTCTAAAAACTGACAACCCGCCGTTGTGGACTTGTATTTGATTTTTCATCCTCCATAGTTGGTATCTGAGAAAGAAGTAAAATCAAAACTATCGTCCTTGGGATATCATAATCTGATGTCTTACAGACTAAGCTCATTCGTTAAGTTAAGAGCTCATACGCTAAGGATGTTTAACGTATGAAGGTTCATTCATTAAAGTAATGATCATTCCTTATGGGAGTTAACGAATGAGAGCTCATTTGTTATGGGAACACCCCAATCGTTAGTGATGTTAACGAATGGGGATTGAGCCTATAAATAGGCAGTTCATGTTCATCTAAGGTAAGAGATCCTTGCAATTCTGTTAATGCTTGTTGTTATCATGTCAGATTCTCTCCATAATGTATACATAATGTATGGATAGTAACGCATGATGTGCGAAAATGTATCTATGAAAATTACGACTCACAACTAAGCTATAAATTAAAACGAAATATCCTAACTTAAGTTCACA
Organism: Bidens hawaiensis; assembly: GCF_021521415.1. Taxonomy (NCBI): domain Eukaryota; kingdom Viridiplantae; phylum Streptophyta; class Magnoliopsida; order Asterales; family Asteraceae; genus Bidens; species Bidens hawaiensis. Next base: position 115,700 of record NW_027494661.1, on the reverse strand, counting down.
CAACCGGAAAGTGTACCGATCGTATGTAGTGAAAACTAAAGAAGTCCGAGTATCGAACACAAAGACACGTGAGGTGGCTCAGATTACTAACCCTACTCAAGTCCTGCCTAAATAATATATTTTATAACTTATATATCTAAACTAACTTAACTTAACTAACGGTGAAACTTAACGAAACTAACTGGAAACTTAACGATAATAAGAAAACGAATCACCTAGGTAAGATGACTTAACGGGTATAGGATGGCTCAGGTGCTAACAAGTGTTTTGAAACCGGCGTCTAATGATGAACTAAGATAGATGTAATCAAGGCAACTGGGTCCCTAATGTCAGTTTTACCAGAAACCCTAACGTCTATTTAGCTTTTAATTTACGGTTGTTTATTTACGTACCCTAATGATTTATTACTTGGTCCGTATCAAAATCACAATCCTCACTAAGGATCGAGCTAATTACAAACCTAGGAAGAGAGGGGTAATTCAATATTAAGGACAAAATAACTCAACTTACAAACTAACCTAGTCGATAGCTAGAAAATCGCACGTGGTCTCGCAACGGGTAACTAAATCAACTAAAGCAGAGAGATAAGCTAACCCCTAAGGTTTTGGTCCAAATCAAAGAGAATGATCCTACTGACCTAAATGATTCAAGAAACATAAACTCTAATGGCATGCGTCTACCACAATCAATCAACACACTCAGTATTAACCGAACTAGCAATTAACGACTACACGAAACAAATTCATGCAATAATCAACTACTCGGGGCTCATGCAACCTAAAATAAATCTAATGGCAGCATGGTTCATGGAATAATATCACAAATTATGAACTTTACAATAACTAAACAATCAAACACGAAATTAGCACCCGAAAAGTGATAAATCAACCGTTAAACATCAAACCTAGGTGATTCAAACAATTTTAGCCAAGCATACTGAATGAACAGCAGATAAAATAGATAAATATGATAAACATGTTCATTAGAATCTGATGACAACTTGTTTGAATGTCTAAAACTCAAAAACGAACTCACAATCGTTAAAATACTTAAAACCGACAACCGGGTGATGAAATAACGAACCGGCTCCTCCTCCTCCTTGGAATTTCGTTTGGAACAGATATTTTGGTGGCTGGAAGGGTGGTCAATTCGTTTTTAGGGTTTTGGGTTATTAAATATATCATTAAACTTGATAAACAAGCCAACTAGATCCAAACAAGCCCATAAAAGCCCATATAAGACAAAATAGTCATGCTGATGCATTTGGGCAGCAATGGAACACCCCTAGGCCCCAAGCTACGTGACCATGAAGGTTCAAGTGGCCGCGCGGCGTGGCCATGCCATTTGGGTCTTCGTTTATCGACTGCTGACTCGTTTAAACTTCGTTTGTGCGCACCGGCTTCATCCGAGCTCCGCTTTAGTTGATTCTTTTTTCATTTGACTCGTTTTCTCGCTCTCTTCAACATGAGACCCATCACATACACAAACATGTAATTTAATGCAAGAATAACAAAATAATCGTAAACGTTTAAGCACAAAATAACACAAAAACGGGATAAAATGCTATGTGTTTTGCAACACATCAAATATCCCCACACTTGAATCTTTTTCGTCCCTGAAAAAGAAATCTACACAGGATCATAACCAAGTTAAAAACATTAAACTCCCAGATTATTAAACATTACTAATGCACAAGAAACAACTCGACATATTGACCGCGATTGCCGGTATATTTGTCCACTTAAACCAACCACTAACCAATCAAACCCCCAATTGCATTAAGCGTTTCAAGTCTAAAAATCAAGGCTACACCTACCCCATCTCAGACAAAGAGAGCTAAAAGAACTAGAGTCGAAGCAAACTGGTTCGACAAATCACCGTAAGCCAAGGTTTCGTTGATGGTACTAATTAGACGCACTCGGTGAAATTTGATGGATGAATGGTCCTGTGGAGGTCATATGAGCTATTCCTAAATATTGTCGGACTTTGTTCTATAAATTCCTAATTTGATATTTATTGACTAAGCACCTTCGAGCCCCAATAGTGTATCCTCAAAGTCACTATCACCTTGGTAGCATGTAAACTCTAAGTCTCGTTTAGTATGTGCATCTTTGGCCTCTTTTCTAACTATAAAGAATGCTTTTTTGGCATTTTACAATACATAACTTTCTCACAGTCATTTGCTCTTTTTGGAACAACTTTTCGAAATATAACTTTCATAACATACTCTTTTTTTTTCATCCTTTTTTTTCTTTTTTTTATATCACCCTAAAGTATATAATTATTTCTAAGCTCGTATAAAGATGGACATGTGGTTGTGTGCTGGTTTGAGTGCATCTACGTCTTACCATCTCAAAGTTTTTAGATTATGGTAATCCTCCCTAAACATAGAAATTCGATTTCACCATTTTTCAAATTATTAGATATATAAAATCTGCTAAAGAGGACTATCAAAGCTAGTTGGGCCTACCGACACATCCCAAATCAGATATGCAAACCATCTCTTCTTTTATTATTATATTATATTTTTCAAAAGTTCCGAGAGTTCATTATCACAAAGGTAATAATATCATTTCTTGCTTAACGTAGAAGAAAAACAATTTTCAAAGGACATTTTTCTTTAAAACTTTTTTTTAAATATTAACTCCCAAGATTTCCAATATTCTTTTATTTCTTAAAAATGAAAACGTCAGTTCTCCATCCCCACACTTAAATTTCACATTGTCCTCAATGTGAGATAAGGAAAAGACAAAACTAAACATGAAGAAAAATAAACTGGAACAGACTCCCCTGGTATATATGATCATGAAAGTGTGTGGTGAATCATATTCCTCGCCCTCCTATTCGAACGCAAGCTTAAAACTCCAGTGCTCTCTATCAAGCTATCACTCATGAACGAAAGCGGCAATCCTTAAGAAAATTGTATCCCCACACTTGTTTAAAACTCCAACTCATCAACCGTTATCAACCAACCAAGGAATAACCTGCAAGTAAGAGAAGAAACACCCGGCAAAACTCGGAAATAAAAATAAAAATAAAAATAAAAATAAAATAATAAGGAAAGATATTACCAGGTTGCCTCCCGGGAAGCGCTAAGTTTATTGAATAGTCTTCAGCTGGACTTGCTCCCGAAACCTCAATCAGGAGGCTTCTACTTTATCCTCTTCCCATCGATGCTCCTCAACACTCTCCTTTTACAGTTGGTCGGGAAGAAACCAACTGCACCGCTCTCATGGGCCCAAACATACAACGTGAACATGGCCCACCAACTCGTAGACTCCCCCAAAAATGATTCCTTGAAGTGAAACGGGAGTGACGAACTCTTCTGCACACCATGATCTCTGAGCCTAGATATCCTCCTTATTCTTTTAGCCAACTTTTTAAACGTCGACACGTCCCGAATGGAGATTGAGTACGGTTCATGTTTTGGTTTTTCACAATCCAAGTGCAATGGTGGGAAGACTGAATCATCAACCACCTCATGGCTCTCCTCACAAGGCTCCTTCTTGACCCCCACACTTGGCTCGTTATACAATAGATCCTCAAGCAACTTTAAATCGCCAAGTGGGTCAAACTCTCCTTCATCCATCACTGTAAAATCCACAAACTCATCACCAAACTCACCCCTAAATTCGTCCTCCCATGAAGGAACATACTCCTCTGACTGCTTTTCCATCCCCAAATTCTCAAATTCGATAATCGGCTCACTAAGTTGTGTCTGACTCATTAAACAAAGTCGAATTCCATCTAAAGCTTGCCGGGTCGGAAATAGGGCATTTGGATTTGTATCATGGATGACGCCCAAGCAATCAAACATTACCTCATCCGGATCTGGTATTTTTTCAATGAATTCAGCGGATGAGTTTTCATAACCCAGAAGATTCCCCCTTAAATCAAACATCAAACGTAACCGGGGTTTCACTCGATTTTTCACTTTGCAATCCAAAATCCTCTGTATCTCCATCTGCCAAATGGTGTAACGTTGTTCTTTGACTCCATTCCCGTAAGTCTCCATTATTACACACCTAAATGAAAACGGATCACGGGCACCAGATAGTAGTAGACGAAAATTAATTAAAACTAAAATAAACTATTTAAAAGAAAAATAAAATAAAGTATATTAATCTAAATATATCTACAAAACTATAAAAAGCAAGTCCTCAACTCGGGTCGTTCTCCAATCACCTCAAACTGTGTCCCCCGCAACGACTCCAAAAACTTGATGTGCGAAAATGTATCTATGAAAATTACAACTCACAACTAAGCTATAAATTAAAACGGAATATCATAACTTAAGTTCACACAACCGGCAAGTGTACCGATTGTATGTAGTAAAAACTAAGGAAGTCCAAGTATCGAACACAAAGACACGTGACGTGGCTCAGATTACTAACCCTACTCATGTCCTGCTAAAATAATATATTTGTTTAACTTATATATCTAAACTAACTTAACTTAACTAACGGTGAAACTTAACGAAACTAACTGGAAACTTAACGATAATAAGAAAACGAATCACCTAGGTAAGATGACTTAACGAGTATAGGATGGCTCAGGTGCTAACAAGTGTTTGAAACCGGCGTCTAAAGATGAACTAAGATAGATGTAATCAAGGAAACTGGGTCCCTACTGTCAGTTTACCAGAAAACCCTAACAACGTCTATTTAGCTTTTAATTTACGGTTGTTTATTTACGTACCCTAATGATTTATTACTTGGTCCGTATCAAAATCACAATCCTCACTAAGGCTCGAGCTAATTACAAACCTAGGAAGAGAGGGGTAATTCAATATTAAGGATAAAATAACTCAACTTACAAACTAACCTAGTCGATAGCTAGAAAACCGCACGTGGTCTCGCAACGGGTAACTAAATCAGCTAAAGCAGAGAGATAGCTAACCCCTAAGGTTTTGGTCCAAATCAAAGAGAATGATCTTACTGACCTAAATGATTCAAGAAACATAAACCCTAATGGCACGCGTCTACCACAATCAATAAACACACTCAGTATTAACCGAACTAGCAATTAACGACTACACGAAACAAATTCATGCAATAATCAACTACTCGGGGCTCATGCAACCTAAAATCAATCTAATGGCAGCATGGTTCATGGAATAATATCACAAATTAAGAACTTTACAATAACTAAACAATCAAACACAAAATTAGCACCCGAAAAGTGATAAATCAACCGTTAAACATCAAACCTAGGTGATTCAAACAAGTTTAGCCAAGCATACTGAATGAACAGCAGATAAAATAGATAAATATGATAAACATGTTCATTATAATCTGATGACAACTTGTTTGAATGTCTAAAACTCAAAAACGAACTCACAATCGTTAAAATACTTAAAACCGACAACCGGGTGATGAAATAACGAACCGGCTCCTCCTCCTCCTTGGAATTTCGTTTGGAACAGATATTTTGGTGGCTGGAAGGGTGGTCAATTCGTTTTTAGGTTTTAGGGTTATTAAATATATCATTAAACTTGATAAACAAGCCAACTAGGTCCAAACAAGCCCATAAAAGCCCATATAAGACAAAATAGTCATGCTGATGCATTTGGGCAGCCATGGAACACCCCTAGGCCCCAAGCTACGTGACCATGAAGTTTCAGGTGGCCGAGCGGCGTGGCCATGCCATTTGGGTCTTCGTTTATCGACTGCTGACTCGTTTAAACTTCGTTTGTGCGCACCGGCTTCATTCTAGCTCCGCTTTAGCTGATTCTTTTTTCATTTGACTTGTTTTCTCGCTCTCTTCAACATGAGACCTATCACATACACAAACATGTAATTTAATGCAAGAATAACAAAATAATCGTTAACGTTTAAGCACAAAATAATACAAAAACGGGATAAAACGCTATGTGTTTTGCAACACATCAACGCATCAATAAAGTATTCCTTAACATATTCATCTCGTATACGATTGATGTTTCGTGTTACCGACTAGATCCTGGCTCATATAACGTATCGTAACGTTTTTACAAGGACGCATTGTAGCTAAATACATTAAAAAACCTATCATCGCTCTTGTCACACCCCGATCAAAGGCGGCGGAACATGCTGGGGTGCAACATGATTGGAAAAATACGCAAGACACTATTTAAATTGACAATATTTAATCAGCTCATTTTATTTCATGAATCAATAAACAACACATTTCGTTCATACAAACTAATAGAATACAAGTAAACAATTATATTGTTCGTTTTACTAATATTCTAATAGTCTTGGTAACGTTTTTCGTCAAGTCCTTGAGTCAACAAATGTTAAACCTTTAACATTTCATAAAATAAAGTTTATTAACAAAATTGTTGGTGAGCAATTTATAAGTTTGAGCATATAAGTATATAGTGATCAAAAGCCACAAAACTTGTATATGAAACAATAAATAAAAGCAATAACTTGGATAAATAGATATCGCTAATAGATTTACGTTAGCGACACCTAGCTATAAGGGGATTCCAAATAGTCTTGGATTTTATAGTTATCGTTAATTGCATTACGTTAATGACACCTTGCTATACAGGGATGCCAAATAGTCTAGGATTTAAAGATCAACCAACCAAAAGCGATAAACACATAAGCATATAATCATATAACACCAAATTGAGAAATTATTTAAGTAAAGTATACAATAACGTTTGTGGGTTAAGATTCAAGTATAAAGCATTTAGTTGAATAAGTATGAAATGTCACCCCAAAACGAAAGATGGAAAACGGGGTATGAAAGTACTCACGTTCAAGTAATAAACTTGAAGGATGATAATTTGGAGATTTGCTAGAACGACGAGTTTAACGTACGAAGCCAAAATAAAAGAAAGCCTTTAAATAAAATAAATGTTGAGAAGTGTAAACAATTAAAGTTCGAGGTTTAAAATGTAACAATTTATGAATTTATAATAATAACCCTTTAAAATGTAAGTTTGCTCGGAGCCGGGTTAAAGTATCTAACCTTAATATTTACTTAACCTATGTTAAGTAATAAGGTGGGAAAAATGCAAAATGCAAGTTTCTTTGGAATAAAGATACTAAAACGAGTCTTTAACGAGTGTTCGGGTTGTTGGTTCGTGTCTTGGTAATTCGTTTAAAATAATGAATGTTATGAGATAACTCAATAAAACTTATTAAGACTTAACAAAATATGTAGTTCTATTGTTTTAGAACTAACAACGCACGTTAAGCGAATGTTCGGTTTTGTCGGTCCAAACTATGTTATGAGATCAAGTTGGATCCAACGTTTCCAAGTACTTAAAAATATAATTAAAATCAGTTTGTAAACTATTTTCAAAGAAATATACAAGTCTTGATAGCTAAAAACACACTTGTATGTCTCAAGCGAGTAAAAATCGGATTGGTTCGGTTTACATCTCAAAATACGTTCCTTGATGGTCTCCACATGCCCAAATACCGAGAACTTGTATAATAATGCACAAATGAAAATACTTAAGTTTTACAACCAAAAAGTTAACAACAAAGTCTTTAAACAAAAGTTCGGTTTACGGTTCGGATCTAGTTTCGGGTTAAGACCGAGGTTAGAATCCACCAACCCATAACCATATAACACATAAAATGATTTTATAAACTGAGATCTAACATTGAAACATGTTTAAAACAAGTATTTAACAAATACTAGTAAAACAAGTTTGGTTTACGGTCTAGAGCTAGTTACGTTTAAACCGTGGTTAGACTCTTAGAACCCTTAACCATAGAACTTGTAAATATGACAAACAAACTAAAATGAGCAGAAGTTAAGCATGATTAGTATGTATAAACAAGTTATATAAGTATATATATATCAGGAACACGAAGTTCTCCATGAAGCCTTGCCTTACAAGTTCCAAAACCTCACCGACAAGAATCAGAGGAGCAACTACCAAAGGCAACAAGGGGTATTATATTATATATATGTTGTACAACCATATTCAAGTATTAGTAAGACTAAACAAAACAATTAAAATGGAAGATTATGGTCAGTTTGACTCTTGAAAGTCAAACTGCCAAGAACAAGCTTAAGGTCTATGAATTTGGGAGTGATTTTGGAGTTGTAGTAGGGAATAATGGATGGAAATGGTGGTGTATATATAGGGTAAGTTGAAATGGTCAAGTATAAAGGGTTTAACATGAAAATGGGATGGTTTAAGTCACATGTTTGCATAAAAACAACAAAAATCGAGCTGCTGATCTGATGGGGGTCGTGCTACGCGACAGGTTGTGGTCTCCCCCATCGCGTATCGCGATGGGTGGTGATCAAACTTACCAAACTTTCAAAAATGGCAGATTTGGTCAGTGAAGTTCGTTTTAAGTTATTTTTACGCGATTTATGAACCAAAGGGATGTTTTCAAGACTCATCAAGTGTAAAACAATATTGAAGCATAAAATCCATTATTTTGAATATATCGAGGGTCCCGATTTACAAAACGGGTCGGTTTACATGATAAACAAATACATAAACGAATACAAATAAAACCCGAATTGGCGAATGTCACAGTATCCCCAACTTTTTGAAAACTTCGTCCCGAAATTAAAATAAACTTGAAGTAAAAGATAATTACTAACGAATGTCGCTTTTAGTAAGACAATTGCAACAAAAATTTTTAAACAAAATAATAACATCAAAGCCTTGCATGATTCGAAAAAAATGCTACAAATGAGAAACATAATAAAGGCACTTATATATAGGATGTATCGGCGGCGTACCACTATTCCCTTATCATAACTCTTATTTCTACCGTTTTTCCGCTATCATTCTCGGGTCTGAGTTACCGCACATAAGCGCACTTACATTGGCTTCCAATCAGGGATTTCGATAATTAAGCGTGCACTCAAAATTATTTAGATCGTCGTATGGTCCACATGGTTCTTTCCATTGTGTGGTTTATGAGACATGTTTATTTTGAAATCTTTAAAAAATAGATACGTAAATAAAAATCTGTTGAATTTTATCAATATCGACAAAACAATATTAGTGGTTGAAAAAAAAAATTTTGGGATTGACTTTTAAATAAGTAGGAAAAATGGCATAAATATTTGAGACAGTTTAAAAAAAATCTTAAAATATAAACCAAGGTGAAAATAACAATTCGGTCTTTAAAATAAGTAAAGACGATCGAATAAATAAATAAAATAAGTTTTTAGGGTGAACAATATGAAGTGAGATTTGGAGTCAAGGTCATCAAGATAAATGTTAAAGTCTATAAATCGAGGTACTAATTAAAATGATAAATAATATCGGATAAGTGAAAGATGAGAAGTCCAATGTATGGACTCATAAAGATGGGATAAACAACGACATAATTAACAATAACATCACACGATGAGTTTCACACGTGACCAAGCTTGAGGTTATAAGTAATTGAGAATATGATTACGTGAAATGTGATAACACGTGAATGAGGTGAGTTTCTTTGGGGTGACACATACGTGTATCAACATGAATAAAATAGTATTTGATTAACAACCAAAACAATCGATGAAATGTGATAAAACGTGAATACGACCACCATTCTGAAACCATTTACATAATCGTCATTATAATAACGGTTTTTAATAGCGCCAAAACTTGCGGACAACCACTCATAGGCCGCTTAATAGCTCAAACGAAACTAGGTAGAATAATGCATAGAATCGTGTTTACATAAATGCTCAAATATAAATAACATAGTCATGAAAATATCGTTTAAAAGATAAACGAGATTTTTTGGCGAAGTTAAGGGTTTGAAAGTATTACACAAATTGTTATTGAATAGTTTGAATTTGGTCATGATTAATCAAGACACAAAATGAAATCTCATGTCCATAAAGTTACCATCGAAACATCTCATCAATGTAAAAGAAAAATCGCAATAATAGTGAGACTCGCATAAATGATGAAATATGTAAGTCACATGGCAAGTATAATAAAATAAAGTTGAGAATGAAATCTTAAGTTTAACCATTAAAGTGTTTCCAAGAAAAAGTACATAATAATAAAGCATCGCGGTAGCGCGTAGCTATAGAAACATTTAAATCATTACCAAATGTGAATCTTATATGCCAAATTGTTAAAGGCATTTGTATACATAAAGCGGTTATGATGAAAAAAAATATTTATGAAATGATGCTTGCGATAATAAGAGATAATAGTTCGCGTAAATCGTTATTGGACAAAATTTCATGTCACAATATGAAGTAAAAAGCACTTATAAATGCGCCACAAAAAGATTTGCAAAGCCATGGTCATTGAGTTTATGCAAGATGGTGGAAGTTGAAATTTGTTATTGAATCAACCTCGCATTCACATTCAAAATGAAACCTCGTATTTATAAAGTTTTTTGTGAGATTTATCACCTTAGGTGACAATATTTAAAATCTTGAAAGCACGCATATAATCGTTTAATAATCTCTTTGAAAACAAATCCTCATAAAAGAATTTTGCTGTCATGACAATTTTAGATTTTTGGAAAGATGATTTATAAGATTTGGACAATACGTAAATCGTAAATATTGAAAGAGTTTATAATCTAAAAGTGATTATTTGAACACATGAGGTTGTTATAAATACACTAGTTGTATATATATACATAAAAAATTTTTAAGGGTAAGACGAAGCTTGTGTGCGTAGGGAGGGGTTTTAGGCTTTGAACGGTGAATGGTTTGAAAATTTGGTGAAAGGTGAGTGTGTTTCAGTTGGCTTGCGTAGTTGGGTTTTCTTGAGTTGGATTGATGAGGTTCGTTGAGTTTAGGTCGTTTGAGTGGGTTAGGCTTAGATGATTTGTGTGAGTAGTGGTTGGGCTATTTAGGTGAGGTTTTACTTATTTGAGCTTGGGTTAAGTTGATGGGTTGGATAATTTGATCTTGACTAGTTTGGGTTGAGATTCGGTTTATACATGTAATTCATAAGGAGTGTTTGAGGTTACTAATTTTGATATCAAACCTAAGGTCGGATCGGTACGGTGTGGCGACATGGTTTGTGATTTGACATAGTAAGGATCGTATGATCGAGTCATAGTTGAGTAAGCTTTGGTTTGTATATGTCCAAGGCATTTGTGGATGGGTTTGTCGGGGTCATTGAAGTATCAAGATAGTGAGTTTGATAGTTTTTCGTGGCGTAAGAGTGTCGGTAATTATGGCCTTTTGTTGGGTTGATTTTGTATATCTTGGATTTGCATGGGGTTCGAGTAGGTGACGATATTCTATTGGATGTTTAGGTTTTGTTCATATCAAGGAAAGATTTGAGTGCGCGGGAAACTTTTGAAGTGTAAGGATGGTTGATTTAAGGAGGTAGGTTGAGTTGGAGTACGTGGGTTTGGAAACACGGGGTTGTGCTTAGGGGAGTTTTGACTAATAATAAGTTTTAAATTGAAAATTTATAAATTATAAATAATGTTTGAAACATTCAAGAAACTTTTGATGATAAAACTACAAATTAATATTTTGATGCGAAAACGGAACTTTCGTGAACTATCATGGATTGCTCGCGTTTAGCAACTCATGTTTGTGAAAAGGTTGTTATAATAGTTAGAGAAAATCATTTAGGAGATTCCCACAATTGTTTAGAACGTAAGGTTTTATAAAATATTTTTTTAAGATTCAAGTTTATATAATAGAAAATTATTGAAAAATTACTTAAATTTTCTTACACTAAAACGAGAGTTGTTACGATAAGTCGGGTCAGCCTAAGTTGAAAAATAATTTTTTAGAACATTTTAAAATACACCAATCCGTGTAACGTAATTCGTTCTCGAAATGCTTAAATCAAGTAGTGGGAAATATCATGAGAAACTATAATCATAAGGTTTGCTAAATTTGAAGTTTATTGTAAAATAAAAGCAGATTGTCATGAGGAAGCAAAATTTTTTTTATAATGATTAAAATAAATTTTTTGCTTATGAGGAAATTTAAAATAAGTAAATTAAATGTCAAAATTTGTTATGAGGTATCAACATTGAATGATGAGTGTCGTTTTGGGAATATAAGTTGCGAAATGAAAATTTTTACCAAGTTCGTTATTTAATACCGTGTAACGAAGAATATCATGGTAAGTTAAAATGATCGTCATTGTAAATCGAGAAATCACAAGTAAACGATTTTTGTCTTTATAATATAATTTCTATGAAGTTTTGCATGAAAATTTCAAGAAAATTACAAGGTATAAGTTTGTGAATTTTTTTGAAAAATCATGCCAAAACTATCATAAGAAACTTAAAACGAGGGAAAATCGTTTGATGCAAATTTTATTTGTGAAAATTTATAGTGAACCAAAAATTGCATAATGAAAGTCATTATGAAAATAGATTTGGGTAATGAAAATTTTACCATGTGTATTATATAAAATAGTGAAATTAAAACGTCGTGAGGATTTAAATAATCGGTATTGTGTAATGTTTGTTCAAAATAGACGTGATCATTACAAAAATAAAATTCTTATGAAATATTGTATAAAAACTTTAAAGACAATTTAAAATTTATTAAATGAGTATTTAATTGAAAATTTTAAGGTAAAATGTATTATAAAATATTTTTCTTTTTTTTTTGTATGATGAAATTTATGTGATAAGAATTTTGTTTATAAAAAGTCTAAATGAACAAAGATGACATATTAAAAGTCATTATAAATAGTTTAAAATATAGATCATGATAAATAAATTTTTTGTATCAAAATCGTGGTGAAATCAAAATGGGTAAATTTGTTTAAAAACTTTACCATGTGAAATCAAAACATATTAGATTGAATCATATCGGCCAAATAGAATTATATAAATGAAAATTTTGTGACGGGAGTTTATATGACAAAGTAAAAAGGAAAAATTGTTTAAATCTTTGAAATGTAAATAATGACTTAAGGTTTAAAGGCAGAAAAGTCGTGCATGAACCACCATGACTTGATATCTTCAACACTAAAAACCTTTTTTTACAAAGAAATACCATGTTGGAGTCTAAACATGTGCACGTACCACCGCATCTTTTTAATGTTTTCGACTCAAATAACGATAATGATAAATCAATGAATCGGAATACAACGTCATGCCAAAACGCTAGTCCACGTATCACCGATGACTCTATTGTTTTAACACCGAAAATTTGGATGGAGACCGGAACGCTCGCATTCGACAACTTAAAGTGGTCGTCTCATATGAGACAATCTTTAAGGAGATTTGAAACAAAGGGATCCAAGTTAAACTCATGATCCATAAAAAATAATAAAATCTAATGTTTTGCAGTAGGGTAAGGATACCTTAAATTGTTATGAAAGAGCATGTATGTGTATATAAAATTTATCAAAAGGAAGGTAAGGATACCATAGATTATTATGAAATTGCATGTATGTGTATATAAAATTTATCAAAAGGAAGGTAAGGATACCTTAGATTATTATGAAAATGCATGTATGTGTATATAAAATTTATCAAAAGGAAGGTAAGGATACCTTAGTATGTTTCGAATGTTTGTGTATATATACGATTTGATGAAATAAATAAGTATATAAATAACCAAGTGTATTGAACAATCAAGTAGGGTAAACACGTATAGGCAACACACATAAGGACCCTAAAGAAAAGACTATACTAGGTCGTTACTTCTAACCACCTATCCTATAGTCTTGTGGCTCTGATACCAATCTGTCACTCCCCAACCAAAGGCGGCGGAACATGCCGGGGTGCAACGTGATTGGACAAATACACAAGACACTATTTAAAGTGACAATATTTAATCAACTAATTTTATTTCATAAATCAATAAGCAACACATCTCGTTCATAAAAACAAACAGAATTCAAGTAAACAATTATATTGTTTGTTTTACTAATATCTTAATAGTCTTGGTAACGTTTTTCGTCAACTCCTCGAGTCAACAAAAGTCAAACCTGTAAAATTTCATAAAATAAAGTTTATCAACACAAAGGTTGGTGAGAAATTCTTAAGTTTGAGCATATAAGTATATAGTGATAAAAAGCCACAAAACTTGTATACAAAACAATAAATAAAAGCAATAACTTGGATAAATAGATATTGCTAATAGATTTACGTTAGCGACACCTAGCTATAAAGGGATGTCAAATAGTCTAGGATTTTATAGTTATCGTTAATTGCATTACGTTAACAACACCTTGCTATAAGGGGATGCCAAAGAGTCTAGGATTTATAGATCAACCAACTAAAAGCGATAAACACATAGGCATATAATCGTATAACACCAAATCGAGCAATTATTTAAGAAAAGTATACAATAACGTTTGTGGGTTAAGATTCAAGTATAAAGTATTTAGTTGAATAAGTATGAAATGTCACCCCAAAATGAAAAATGGAAAACAGGGTATGAAAGTACTCACGTTCAAGTAATAAACTTGAAGGATGATAATCTGGAGATTTGCCGGAACGACGAGTTTAATGTACGAAGCCTAAATAAAAGAAAGTCTTTAAATAAAATAAATGTTGAGAAGTGTAAACAATTAAAGTTTGAGGTTTAAAATGTAACTATTTAAGAATTTATAATAATAACCCTTTAAAATGTAAGTTTGCTCGGAACCGGGTTAAAGTATCTAACCTTAATATTTACTTAACCTATGTTAAGTAATAAGGTGGGAAAATGAAAAATGCAAGTTCCTTTGGAATAAAGGTACTAAAACGGGTCTCTAACGAGTGTTCGGATTGTTGGTTCGGGTCTTGGTAATGGGTCAAACCCAAAGTCAACTTTCCAAAATAATGAATGTTATGAGATAACTCAGTAAAACTTATTAAGACTTAACCAAATATGTAGTACTATTGTTTTATAACTAACAATGCACGTTAAGTGAGTGTTCGGTTTTGTCGGTCCAAACTATGTTATGAGATCAAGTTGGATCCAAAATTTTCAAGTACTTAAGAAAATAATTAAAATCAGTTTGTAAACTATTTTTAAAGAAATATACAAGTCTTGATAGCTAAAAACCCACTTGTGTGTCTTAAGCGAGTAAAAATCGGATTGGTTAGGTTTACATCTCATAATATGTTCCTTGATTGTCTCCACATGCCCAAATAAACAAGAACTTGTATAATAATGTACAAATGAAAATACTTAAGTTTTACAACCAAAAAGTTAACAACAAAGTCTTTAAACAAAATTTCGTTTATGGTTCGGATCTAGTTTCGAGTTAAGATCGAGGTTAGAATCCATCAACCCATAACCATAGAACTCATAAAACGATTTTATATGAGATATAACACTGAAACATGTTTAAACAAGTATTTAACAAAAACTAGTAAAGCAAGTTCGGTTTACGGCTAGAGCTAGTTACGGTTAAACCGTGGTTAGACTCTTAGAACCCTTAACCATAGAACTTGTAAATATGGCAAACAAACTAAAATGAGCAGAAGTTAAGAATGGTTAGTATGTATAAACAAGTTATAGAAGTATATATATATATATATATATATATATATATATATACATATATATATATATATATACATATATATATATATATATACATATATATATATATATATATATATATATATATATATATATATATATATATATATATATATCAAGGACACGAAGTTCTCCATAAAGCCTTGCCTTACAAGGTCCGAAACCTCATCGACCGGAATCGGAGAAGCAACTACCAAAGGTAACAAGGGGTATTATATTATATATGTTGTACCACCATATTCAAGTATTAGTAAGACTAAACAAAACAATTAAAATGGAAGATTATTGTCAGTTTGACTCTTGAAAGTCAAACTGCCAGGAACATGAAGAAAAAAGCTTAAGGTCTATGAATTTGTTAGAGATATTGGAGTTGTAGCAGGGAATAATGGATGGAAATGGTGGTGTATATATTGGGTAAGTTGAAATGGTCAAGTATAAAGGGTTTAGCATGAAAATGAGATGGTTTAAGTCACATGTTTGCATAAAAACAACAAAAATCGAGCTGCTGGTCTGATGGGGGTCGCGCTACGCGATGGGTTGTGGTATCCCCCATCGCGTATCGCGATGCGGTGGCGATCAGTCTTGCCAAACTTTCAAAAATGGCAGATTTGGTCCCTGAAGTTCGTTTTAAGTGATTTTTACGCGATTTAAGAACCGAAAAGGATGTTTTCAAGACCCAACAAGTGTAAAACAATATTGAAACATAAAATCCATTTTTTTGAATATATCGAGGGTCTCGGTTTACAAAACGGGTTGGTTTACATGATAAACGAATACATAAACGAATACAAATAAAACCCGAAACTGACAAATGTCACAGCTCTATAGAGGGTCGGATCAACGATATTCTCCAATTCGTCCGGTGACAAATTGTTACCCACAGGAAGATTTGTAGAAGGGATTTTTATGGCATTTACCTTGAATCGGCTCAAGACATTATTCAAATACTTCTTCAGATGGATAAAAATCTTGTCGTCAGACAGATGAACCTCCAACCCTAATAAGAAAATCATATCTCCCATCAAGCTCATCTCAAATTTGTTTGCATCGACCTCTCGATGTCCTTACATAACTTGTCGTTTGTTGAGCCAAATATAATGTCATCGACATAGATCTGGACAAGGAGAAAATCCACTTTGACTTCTTGTAAAAAAGAGTGCAATCGATAGTCCTTCGTTGAAGCCACTATCAATCAAATGGTCAGCAAGTGTGCTACACCAAGCTCTCGGGACTTGATGAAGACCATATAGAGCCTTGTTTAATCGATAAACACGCTCAGGATAGTCCGGATCTTCAAAACCAAGACTTGTTATCTTGAGGCTAATCTTGTATAATCGATTCTTGGTCCTTGTCACCTTCATCAAAAACTTACTTGTATCATCTTTAATGGTTATGAAATCATGCTTCATGTGAATCCCGCATCCACCTTCCATTGCTTGACCAAGACTTATGATATTGCACTGTAATCTCGGGATGTAGTAGACATCGGTCAACAAACGTTGCTCCTCCGTTTTTCCTTCAATTAAGACCGAACCTTTCCATGAATATCAATACAAGATTCATCTCCGAACTTCACCGTTCCCGTGACTTGTTCATTCGATTCATAAAAATACGATTTATTACCCGTCATGTGATTCGATGCTCTGTTGTCGAGATACCAAACATCTTTCTCCGTCGGCTCGGTTTCGAAACGCTTTGGAATCACACCATCTTTGCTCAGAAAAACAGTTTTCTGATCACTTTTAATCATAAATAAACTTGGATCAAAATCATAAATTTTGTTAAATTAGATTCTTCATTTTTCTTCATACGTTCCGGACACGTAGACGCAAAGTGACCGAACTCATCAATGGGTAACACTGAACCTGTGACATATCCTTCCTTCTCCATTGATGATCATTCGTTCTTCTTTGTCACGTATACCTTGACCCACGATGTTGACCATCTCGGTTGTCACAACCATCTTGATCTTCATCATATCGATCTTGACCTTCGGTTTCACGGCCTTTTCCACGTCCCCATGAACTAGCCAACCCTTACCTCAGCTTCCGGACTGATCATACGACTTGCCTTTGTAATTACTTTCCGATCGATTGAAAAGTAACTGACCTTGTGAATTTGAAGCGCGTTCTCTCCCTCGTAGACGTTCCTCAAACGCCTTAAGTCTTCCAACAGCATCTTCAAACATCAAACTATCAAGATCAACACTTTGATCGATTGAGGCTACACGTTGAAAGTACTTATCTAGAACCGCATCCAGTAACTTCTTCACCAAGACATCTTGCTCGAACATGTGACCTAGACTCATTGCCTTTGAAACCATACCTGTTATTTTTCCTGCAAACTCGTCAACAATCTCGTTTCTGACCATCTTGAGTTTCTCAAATTCACTTTTCAACATTAACAGTTGAGCCTTTTGAACTCGCTCGGCCTCAACATACCGTTATTTCAAAGCCGTCCATATATCCTGGGCATTCTTGTATTGAGAAATTTGAAGAAGAATATCATCTTCTATTACTTGAAACAAAAACGCTCTTGCCGTTTTATTCTTCTTCGCATCACTAACCGCACCCTCATTCGGTTGAACAACTTCCCATAACTCTTGATCATCTAAGATCGCTTCCACCACAATCGCACATGTGATGTAATTAGTTCCATTCAAATTTAGAACCTGCAACGATATCCCCCCACTCGCTTTGGGGTGGATTACCGGCTCTTCTTTGTCACCTGCCATTGATGTTCTCGAACACCCTTACTCCACTTTGTTGGAACAAATACAAACCAATTAGTCTGATCAACTTTTCAGTACCAAACTAGTTTACTCAAACCATGGTTAAAACCTAACTTGTTTAACCCGTGTAAAACGCTCTGAATTCCCTCTTGTTCAACTCAAATCAAAACACTTAATATTCAACCCAAACTAGTTGAACCACCAAAGAAAATAAACTAAACCAACTTGTTTTTATTTATTTATTTATTTAGATAATGGAATCGTTAATAAGAATACATTAACGACACCTTTCTATGAGGGGATGCCAAATAGACTAGGATTTATATGAAATCGTTAATAAGAATACATTAACGACACCTTTCTATAAGGAAGTGAAATCGGTTTAGTTCGATTTGGTTCGGTTTCCAACTCGGAATAAGATCAAGAATGGTTACCACATGTCCAAACATCAAAGAACTTGTATAATAATTTATAAATAATGATAGTTAAGTTTTACAAAAATAAAGTCTTTAAACAAAAGTTCGGTTTTCGGTTCGGATCTTGTTTCGGGTTAAGACCGAGGTTAGATTCTACAAACCCATAACCATGGAACTCATAAAAATGATTTTTAGAACTTAAATCTAACATATAGCATGTTCATACAATTATTTAACAAAACTAGTAAACAAAGTTCGGTTTACGGTTTGAAGCTATTTACGGTTATACCGAGGCTAGTCTCTACAAACTCATAACCATAGAACTCAATAAAATGATATAAAAACTAAAATGAGCAGAAGTTAAGCATGGTTAGTAAGCATAAACAAGTTATATAATTATATATATATATATATATATATATATATATATATCAAGGACTACGTGAGGCCTTGCCTTACGAGGCCATACACACCACCGACCGAGACCGGAGAAGTGACCACCAAAGGTAAAAGGGGTGTATATTGTATATATGTTGTATAAAAATCTTCAAGTGTAAATAAGAGTTAACAAGTTGATTAAAATGAAAGATTATGATCGGTTTGACTTTTGTAAGTCAAACTTCCAAAAACAATGAAAACAACCTTTAAAACCTTGAATTTGAGAGAAAAGATGAAGTATGAGCAGGGATTAATGGAGAAGTGGGTCTTATATATATAGGATAAGATTGAAAGGGTTATGCATGAGGTCTAATGTATAAAAATTCGGATTGGATAATAGGATGTAAATCACAAAAAACATGCTGACCTGATGGCCATCGCGCCACTCGACCACCTAGGGTCCTCATCCATCGCGTATCGCGATGGAGTAGGTGGCCAGATTTTTCAAACTTTGTAATATGACAGTTTTGGTCCCTGGAGTTGGTTTAAAGCGTTTTTAAGGCATTTTAAGGGCCGAAAAGGGTGTTTTTGACACCCGAGAAGTATAAAACAAATATGTAACATAAAATCCATCATTTTGATTATATTGAAGGTTTCAGTTAACAAAACGGGTCCGTTTACATGTTAAACGAATACAAAAACGAATACAAATAGGACCCGAAATTGACAAATGTCACGGTATCCCCTACTTTAGGAAATTTCATCCTAAAATTAAGATGAAGATGTTGATGCAAACAAGTGTGGATACTTCTCCTTCATTGTGTCTTCTCGTTCCCAAGTGAACTCTGCGCCGCACCGTGATTTCCATCAAACTTTGAGTAACCGGATATGACTATGCTTGGTTTTCTTCTCGTTGCGATCCATGATCTCCACGGGTCATTCAACCATGATCATTGACTCATCGACATGCATTTCGTCGAGAGGTATATGGATATTACCCTTGGCTAAGCCCTTTTTAAGATTTGAAACATGAAAATTTGGATGAACACCGGTAAGATCTGCTGGTAGTTTGAGTCGATATGCTACTTTCCTAACCCTTTCGAGGATTTTGATAGGTCCTACGAAACGAGGAGCTAGCTTTCCCTTATTTCCAAAATGGACTACCCCCTTCCAAGGAGATACTTTGAGAAGGACAAGATCGTCAACATTAAATGCTATCGGTTTTCGCTGTTTGTCGGCGTAACTCTTTTGACAACTTCTAGCGGCTAGGAGGTTCTTACAGATTTGATCAATAACGTCGGTGGCTTCTTGGGATGTTTCAGGTCCCGTGATTTGAGCTTCATCGATTTCGTTCCAACTAATCGGTGAACGAAATTTACGACCGTAAAGGGCTTTGAAAGGAGCCATACCAATGCTAGAATGGAAACTGTTATTAGAAAAAAATCAATGAAAGGAATGTGGGAATCTAAATTCCCACCGAAATCAAGAACACATGCTCGTAGCATATCCTCGAGTGTTTGAATTGTACATTCGGATTTCCGTCCGTTTGAGGATGATAAGTGGTGCTAAGATCGAGACGTGTTCCAAAGGTTTCTTGAAGT
This sequence comes from Bidens hawaiensis, assembly GCF_021521415.1. Lineage (NCBI taxonomy): Eukaryota > Viridiplantae > Streptophyta > Magnoliopsida > Asterales > Asteraceae > Bidens > Bidens hawaiensis. The sequence goes on along the minus strand of NW_027494661.1, from coordinate 95,172 downwards.
GATCGCCAAAATTGAGAAGTAAAACGAGCATCACGATCGGAGATGATAGTCAACGGAAAACCGTGTCGGGATACAATTTCCCGAACATAGATTTGAGTAAGTTGCTCGACAGAATACTTCTCGCGGATCAGAATGAAATGAGCAGACTTGGTTAAACGATTGATGATCACCCAAATACCATCCTTTCCTTTTTGGGTCTTGTGTAGTTTAGTGATAAAGTCCATAGCAATGTCTTCCCATTTCCAAATGGAAATCGGTGGTTGCTCGAGTAGAGCAAAAGGTCTTTGATGTTCGGCTTTGACAACAAGTAAGACACTTATATACATACAACGCTACGTCCTTTTTCATACCCGACCACCAAAAGGTAGCACGAAGATTGAAATATATTTTATCCGCACCGGGATTAACAAAATGCCACGACTTGTGAGCTTCGTCGAGTATACAAGTACAAAAGTCATCGCGATCGGGAATCCACAAACGATTGAGAAAATACAAAAAACCATCAGGTTTAGTTTCGAGTTGAAGTTCGGTCCACATGACATTTCGTCGTACATGTTACCTTCTTTAACGGAGGTACGCTGAGCTTGAAAGATACAGATTTGAAGATCGGTTTGAACAACAACGCTTAAAAGCATAACGAATTTAACATTAACCTTTCGACTTAGGGTGTCGGCGACAATATTCGCTTTACCGGGATGGTAGTGAATCTGGCAATCGTAATCACTAAATAATTCGGCCCATCATCGTTGTCTCATGTTGAGATTTTTTTGGTCAAAAATATGTTGAAGGCTTTTAGGGTCGGTAAACAAAACACATTTTGCACTTTAAAGGTAATGTCTCCAGATTTTGAGGGCAAAAACGACGGGCACTAAGTTCGAGATCATGAGTCGTATAATTCTTCTCGTTGACCATAAGTTGTCTTGATACGTAAGCGATGACTTGAACTCGATCATGAGGACACAACCGAGACCTTGATGAGATGCATCGCAAAAAAAAAACAAAATCTTCGTTTCCATCGAGAAGGGTTAGAACGGGAGCATTGCAAAGCATGTCCTTGAGAGTAAGAAAGGCTTCCTCTTGTTTTGACCCCCAATCGAATGGTTTTTCTTTATGATTGAGGGAGGTGAGGGGTAAAGAGAATTTGGAAAAGTTTCGAATGAATTGCCGATAATATCCGGCCAAACCGAGGAAAGATTAAATTTCCGTGGGAGTCGTTGGAATTTTACAATCCTTAACGGCCTCAATTTTAGCGGGATCAACATGAATTCCTTTGTCGTTTAAGATATGTCCCAAAAATTGAACTTCCTCTAGCCAAAATTCACACTTGGAGAATTTGGCGTAGATTTGTTCGTTTCTAAGGAACTCGAGAATGGAACGCAAGTGATGCTCATGTTCGGCTTTGGTCTTGGAAAATATAAGGATGTCATCAATAAAGACAATAACGAATTTATCGAGTAATGGTTTGAAAACGCGGTTCATGAGATCCATAAACACCGCGGGTGCATTGGTTAACCCGAAGGGCATGACCAAAAAATTGAAGTGTCCATATCGAATACGGAAAGCGGTTTTTGGATGTCTTCTTCGCTAGTACGCAATTGATGATAACCCGATCGAAGATCAATTTTTGAGAAACAAGTTGCACCTTGAAGTTGGTCGAAGAGGTCGTCGATTCGTGGCAAAGGATAACGATTTATAATACTGAGTTTGTTAAGTTCTCGATAATCGATGCACATGCGAAACGAACCATCTTTCTTTTTCACGAAGAGGACGGGAGCGCCCCAAGGAGAAGAGCTTGGGCGAATTAAGCCTTTACCAGAAAGTTCTTCGAGTTGGTTTGATAATTCTTGCATTTCCGACGGGACTAAACGATAAGGAGCCTTGGCCACGGGCATTGCGCCGGGCACAAGATCGATTCGAAATTCAACCGGACGAACGGGTGGAAGACCGGTGACATAATCGGGAAAGAAGTCGAGGAAATCACAAATAATTGAGATATCTTGGATTTTTCTTTCCCTTTTTGTCTTTTACCAATGCAAGAGCTAGAAGCGGAACATACTTTTAGCGTAACTATTTTTGCGATTGAGAACACGACATGAGATTTAGCCTTTTAGAAGTTGTTTTGCCGAATACTTTAAGAACTTTACCGTTGACGAGCGGAATTCGAATGAATTTATAGAAGCAAACGACTTCGACACGGTGCAAAGATAACCAATCCATGCCTATTATGACATCGAAGCTTTGCGTCGGGCACAAGTTCTCGACAAATTTATCGAATTTATCGAATTTATCGATGGAGAATTTATGATTAGAGATAATGAGAGAAGTATCGCGGACAACGGAGTTGATGGTGTTGGAATTTCCATTGGCGACTTCGACGAAAACGGTCGAGAAAGCTTGGTTCGAGACACGGCAAGTTTAGACTCAATCTTTAAAGAAATAAAACTTCTATCGACACCCGTATCAAATAAAATAGAAGCCAAGTATTGGTTCACTTAAAACATACCGTTCACAGCATCGTTGCCACTTGAGCTTGATTGGAATTCATCATAAAGGCTCGTCCTTGATTACCGGGGTTTCCTTGAGGTACTTGAGGGGGAGGTGATGCTTGGATGGCTTGCATGGGTTGGATGAGTGGTGCATTTAGTTGGGGAAGTTGAGGTTGGTAGGTTTGAACTTGATAGGATTGGGTTTGATAGTAGGGTACGACTAAGGTTTGGGCTTGGTTAGCATAAGCAAGGCGAGGGCAATTGTTGCGGAAATGATTGGGATCGCCATAGTTAAAGCAAGCTCGGGGTTGTTGAGGAGGGTTTTGTGGGTAGGGTGCAAAACGATTTTGCGCAAATTGGGGAGTGGTTCTTGGTTGATTGGGTTGAGTACGTTGTGCGGATTGACATGTGGTGTTTAGATGACCAAATCGGTTGCAAAGAGTGCAATGGCGACAAGGCAAGTGAGACGGGTGTTGAAGTTGACAATTATTGCATAGTGGGAAGGTTCCGGTGTAGGGTTTTCGATTTTGTGGGGGAGTTTGGGGTTGTTGAGGTTGTGGTTGGGTAACGACATAGTTTCAGTGATTAGTTTTGGGTTTCTTTTTGTTGTTGTGGCGGGAAGAGTTTGAGTAGTTGATGGCTTAAGGTGGTGGGTCAAATTTGGCTTGTGGTGCGGGTTCAGTTTTGCTTGTATCACTTTTCTTTTTGAGGGTTAGGGTACCCTCCTTGACATGGTTCTCGGATAGCGCACTGGCTAGAGTAATAGCGTCCTCAAGGTTCATGGGTTAGCTACTCGTTACTGAGTCCCGGGTTTGCATGGGTAAACCCTCCGATGTATTTGTCAACTTGATTGGTAAAAAGATGATTAACCGGAAGTATTAGGTTTAACGAGCAAAGCTTAGATGAAAGGAAATCTTGTATTAGAAAGGTTGTCTAGGAATAAAATAAATGATAAGAAATGCAAACAATTTAAAGTTTAAGGTTTAGGGTTTAAGAAATTATAATAATAGTCCTTTAAAAATATAAGTTTGCTCGAACCGGGTTAAAGTATCTAGCCCTTAATATTTACTTAACCTATGTTAAGTAATAAGGTGAGTAAAAATGCAAGAATGCAAGTCCCTTTATAATAGATACTAAAACGGGTTTTAACGAGTGTTCGGATTGTTGGTTCGGGTCTTGGTAATTGGTCAAACCCAAAGTCAACTTTCCAAAGTAATGAATGTTATGAGTTAACTCAATAAAATTTAATAAGACATAACCAAGTATGAAGTTCTATTGTTTTAGAACTAACAACGTCCGTTAGCGAGTGTTCGGTTTCATTGGTCCAAACTTTGTTATAAGATCAAGTTGGATTCAACATTCCAAGTACTTTAAGAAAATAATTAAAATCAGCTTATAAAATATTTTTAAAGAATTATACAAGTCCTGTAGCTAAAAACACACTTGTGTGTCGTAAATGAGTGAAATCGGTTTAGTTCGGTTTGGTTCGGTTTCCAACTCGGAATAAGATCAAGAATGGTTACCACATGTCTAAAAATCAAAGAACTTGTATAAAAATTTATAAATGATGATACTTAAGTTTTACAACAATAAAGTCTTTAAACAAAAGTTCGGTTTTCGGTTCGGATCTTGTTTCGGGTTAACACCGAGGTTAGATTCTACAAACCCATAACCATGGAACTCATGAAAATAATTTTTAGAAACATAAATCTTACATAAAAGCATGTTCATACAATTATTTAACAAAACTAGTAAACAAAGTTCAGTTTACGGTTTGGAGCTATTTATGGTTAAACCGTGGCTAGTCTCTACAAATCCATAACCATAGAACTCAATAAATATGATATACAAACTAAAATGAGCAGAAGTTAAGCATGGATAGCAAGCATAAACAAGTTATATATATATATATATATATATATATATATATATATATATATATATATATATATATATATATATATATCTATCAAGGACTACGTGAGTCCTCCATAAAAATTCGGATTGGATAATCGGATGTAAAGCACAAACAACAAACACACAACATGCTGACCTGATGGCCATCACGCCATGCGACCACCTAGGGTCCTCACTCATCGCGTATCACGATGGGGTGGGCGGCCAGATTTTTCAAACTTTGTAAAATGACAATTTTGTTCCCTGAAGTTGGTTTAAAATGTTTTAAAGACATTTTAAGGACCGAAAATGGTGTGTTTGGGACCCGACAAGTATAAAAAAATATGTGACATAAGATTCGTCATTTTTATTATATTGAAGGTTTCATTTTACAAAACGGGTCGGTTTACATGATAAACGAATACAAAAACGAATACAAATAGGACCCGAAATTGACGAATGTCACATACTATTTGAATGTAACGTTGGGTTCTAGCTTTTAATCATTAATTGTCTTGAAGACATAAAAGGATATTAACAATTAAAGATGGCCGAAATCGAGCTATCACTAAGAGCTATACTCGATAAGATCGTCTAAACTACAACAATTTTATGGATTGGTATCGAAACTTGAGAATAGTTCTCAAGCAAGAAAAGAAATCATACATATTGGACGATCCTTTTCCCGACCAAACTAACAATGACGATTTAGATGCCTATAACGATTGGTTGAAATACACTGAGGATTCGGTGCAAGTTTCTTACCTCATGTTGGGAACTATGATTCCCGATATTCAAAAGGACTTTGAAAATCATGGGGCATATGACATGATCACCTAACTAAAGGAAATGTTCCTTACTCAAGCTAGGGTGGAACGCCTCGAAACGGTTCGAGCACTTCATGTATGTCGTATGGAAGAAACCCAATCATTTAATCTTATGTGCTTAACATGAAAAGCCACATTGATCGACTTGAACGACTAAATTATCCAGTCTCAAAGATTTAGCCACAGATATGATCCTCAAAGGCCTAACCAAAAGATTTGAGACTTTTGTCATGTATTATAACATGAATAGATGGGAGAAAAGCATTGGTGAGCTTCAAGCAATGCTCAAAACGGCCAAAGTGGGAATGGGTAAAAAGGCTTTACCGATTCTCAGGATCAATGAATGTGGCAATAAGAAGAGGCATCACTCGGAACCTAAGGCAAAGGTTGCCAAAGGTAAGGGACACGTCAAGGGTAAGTTCAAAGGGAATACTAAAGCAAAACCACCCAAACCAAAGGAAAATAAGCTAAAGGTTAGCTCGAAGATCCATTCTTTGGTTGTGATGAGATATGATATTGGATGAGGAATTGTCCAACCTATCTCAAAGAGTTGAAAGGACAAGGGGAAAACGCGGTAAACCTTGGGTACAACTTTAATTATCCATATTGATCTTAATGTTATTTCTTCTAAGACATGGGTATTGGATATCGGATGTGGAACTCATATTTGCAATTTGTTGCAGGACTTCAAAAGAAATAAGCATTTCAAGAAAGAAGATACAAGTATCTTCATGGGCAACAGAGCTAACTTTGATGTCGAACCCCAAGGAAACTACATTTTGAAGCTTCCAAGTGGTTTGGAAGTTGTTTTGAAAACCATTTTGTATGCTCCTAGTTTAACTAGGAACATTATCTCCATTTCTCTATTAAGACAATGTGGTTGTGATTTGAAATTTGTAGACAATGGTATTCGTGTTTTCATGAATGATGTATTTTATTTTAAAGCAATGCTGTTTAATGGCATTTATGAATTAATTTATGATAACACATCCTTTGATAACACGTTGTATCAATCAAGCACCAGGAAACTGAAAATGGATTTGAGTAAGACTTATCTTTGGCATTGTCGCCTTGGTCACATAAACAAAAATCGCATACATATACTCAAAAGAATGGTCTTTTGGAAACAAGTGAATATGATTCATTTGATAAGTGTGAATCTTGTTTATAAGGAAAGATGACCGGGGAGCCCTTTTGTGGAACTAATGAAAGGGAAAAAGACTTATTAGGTATTATACATTCGGATGTATGTGGTCCTTTTAAAGCAATGACAAGGAATGGTGAAAGATACTTCATTACTTTTATTGACGATAATAGTCGTTAGGGGTATGCGTACTTGCTAAGACACAAAGATGAAGCTTATGAAATGTTCAATGGTTTCCAAAATGAAGTAGAAAATCAACTCAATAAAACCATCAAAGTACTTCGTTCGGATAGAGGAGGTTAATACCTTAGTGATGCTTTTCAAGATCATCTTAGGAGTTGTGGGATTATCTCACAACTCACTCCTCCCGGAACACCATAACATAATGGTGTGTCTGAAAGGAGGAATCAAACTCTACTGGATATGATTCGATCTATGATGGCGAGAAGCGCATTGCCTCTATCATTTAAAATATGGGACCAACCAAGAAAGTGGACAAGACACCTTTTGAAATATGGAATGGAAGGGTTCCATCATTATCATATTTAAAGGAATGGGGTTGTGAGGCTTATGTTAATCACAACACCCAAAACAAATTAGAAAGTAAATCCATGTGACATTCATGACAAAACGGGGTACACTATACTCATTACGTATCAAGTAAACGATAAATCGGTTAATTCGTAGTGTTTAAACGAGTAACCGACTGATACTAACTATGACCCGTATACATACTGAGGGGTCATATACGAGTTATATATATGTTTTAGAGGCTAACATATTGATATTTAGGCCTCGGTACGTTTAAAACTCTTTAAACGAAAAAGGTTTCGTTTATCGATACGCTATAAGCTTAAACGCAATCGTTAATATCAAAACAAGCATTGTAGCATCCGTTAAGCCGAAAAAGATTTATAAAACACTTATATGACATGTTCTAAGCCATCCGTGAAAATATTTTGGAATTTTACAACGAGTCAGTACGTTTTTCTTATTTTACAAAAATAAGCTGAAAAACACTCGTTTTTACGTTATTTCTCACACCCGAATTAATTTTCTTGCGAAAAACCGGACCCGAACTAAATTTAAAATGGGCTTTTCATGTTTGGGCTTGTATGAATAATTAAATGGGCCAAAACAGCCCATTAAGGGCCTTCAAGACTTCCGACCGCTAGCGCCAGCCACAAAAAAATAATACATTCCTTTTTATAACTTCATCCTTAAGCACTTTTATTCATTTTAACATACAAACTTTTCAAGTCCACAGCAACACCAGCTCTGCCCTTCCAAACCCTTGCCCAAAACCCTCAAGTAAGTTGCATTTACATGGATTTTTAACCATTCTTTAACTAAGTTATAATCTTATAAACATGTTTTAGTTAGTGTTAAACATGTTTAACCATCCAAAAACCCTAAAAATCAAGTAAAATTATGTTTTGATGTTAAACATGTTTACAAACCTGGAACATATACTTTTTTGGTCAAAAACACGGATTAGAACATGAATACAACGTTTTTACGGTTAGAAAGTTCGGTTTGAACCCAAAACCGAAACCCTAATTATCAAGGCTGTTACATGGATGATTTATGCTTGGTTTGATGTTATATGATATGTAGATATACTGAGTTTGCAACCCGAGACCCGGAAAGTCGTTTAAGCTAGCAAAATTCATCGAAAACCGACAAGGTAAACCCGTAATACTCGTTTAGGGGCTGTTTAGTATTAGGTTGTGACGTGCTTGTTGTTAGATTGTGAAAATTTGCAGGGACATTAGGGACCATATAAATGAGTCCCTGTTCAAATTTGGTAATTTTTCGATAAACGGAGAATATTTGGTGAATTTATTTCCGTTTATGAGCGTTTATTTGGGAAAAATAGCTAAACTTATTGAAAAATTATGAAACTTGGTTTTGGAGCTTTATATGGGATGGTAAGATCACTGGTAAAGTTTGGGAATCATTGGAAATGTCTAAGTATGGTTTGTGTAATCATGGCGTAACCGAATTTTAACAGCCGAAAAACGCACAAAAAGACATTTTGTCAAAAGAGTTAGGTTCTGGAAATTTTTCAGGGGCTATGTAATGACATTGAGGCCATTGGTAAAAATTATGGGATTTTTCGGAGGTCGTTTGATATAAACGGGCCATTTATTACATGATTATAACCTATTAAATGAATTTTTATAAATAAATAAATAATCATAAAATTACTGGAAATATTTTTATAAAATTCTCCATGTCTTAATGTATTTTTACAAAAATTTACATAATTTATATGTAATTACATATTTAGTTATGATTTATTAAAGATTTAAATTATAATTGTTTTAACGAAACCGGCAGTTTTGTGTTTAACGGACTGACTGGTATGTCAAAATGTCAAAAGTGGTCAAATATCATATTTTTGAATGATATTGATAAAAACGAACTTTTTACGAGAATTCCGGACAATTCGGGTGGATTGTACGCGTCTTGTATAATCAAACCCGTATGAAAACGGAAACGAACCCTGCAATCAAACCAGACACTGAAACCTTAAAATTCTTTCACAAATCAAATCATTTTATCAATCAATATATTTACTTAAGTTTGTGTGATCTTACCTAATCCCGAAACGTATAAACGATCAACTGAGCTAGGCTCGGAAAACGGTGAAACTGAGCCAAATCCAGTTTTAAACATTTCATAGTATACAACGTCACAATCTAAGACTATAGTCATGTTCTGGGCCTAACAGCTATACCCAGATTATCTATACAGCCCGACTTAGCTTGAACACTGTACTAGTATTAACGATACGATACCGTTTATAGGAATCAGGCTATAAACGAGACATCTGACTATCTGACACGTAATTTCTGTGCGAACTACAATAAGGTGAGTTTCACGACCCCCACTTTCTAAACTGTGTTACGAACTTTTGGGGTGAAAAGCATGTTTACATAAACTGTTATACTTGAAAACGTGTGATGATGTGGATTATCTAAGTACTAACACTTGACAAGTCCCCACAAACACAAGTGATTAACTTCGTGCCGGTGGCGTGTGGATAGTACTATCGGTTTGACAAACCCAACTGTGACAGAGCCGGTGGGGTAAGCCGGAACATATGTAAAACCAGTTGCACATTGTCATTATATTTACATACTGCTATGTGGTGTTAGACATAGTACATACATGGGGCAAATTGGCTGTTAAATGCCAACGGGAGTGCATGGGCAGTGGAGGCCATGTGTTTTAGCTCGTTTCGGTTTCACTTGTGGCTTAGTATAATACATCATACACAGACATATATACATACACACTGTAAACTTTACGAACTCGTATACTGATTTCATTGATACTCGTGAAACTTGAAACTCACCAACTAGACGTAGTTGACCCGTTTTAACATGCTTTTCAGGTAAAGCAAAAGTGGAATGATTTGCTTACATGCCTGGTGTTAGGAAGAAAGTTGAATAGCTGTGAATAGACGCAGATGTAATACTATATATGAAGCTCGTAAACCGGTTATGTGTTTTTCACATCTAGTTTGTAAACTTAGTACCAACCCATGTATTATGATGTAAATTAGTTTATGAATTTCTTTATAAACAATGTTGTTGATACCAGTTTTATCTGTTACATTCCCGTATTACGCTTCCGCAACTACCTAGTCGGGGTGTGACAGAAGTTGGTATCAGAGCCATTGGTTATAAAGAATTAGGATGTCCCTTAGGATACCCTAAGATAACCGTAGGCTCGATTAACTCTGGGAATAAAATAATATTAAATAATATACACGAATGATTCTCGTGATGAATGCGAATGGACAAGTGGGTTATTATGGTCCGGAACGTAATAACAGGCTTGTTTGTACGAGGAAATTCGAGAAGAAGTCGATAAACAATCGAGTAGGTAAAAACAGCAACATATGTGTATAAAATATAATAATAAATAAATATTTGTGTATATAAATGATTATTTGTGCTTATGTATATAATACCTACATGTATTTTACTAAGATTAATATAGAAGGATATTATTCTTATCACTAACCATTGTGCTGGAAAATGTCAAGATCTACTGATCGTGTACCTAATACTCTACCAACAAGGCCTGAGGAGGAAGAGGAGGATCCGGAGGAAGAACCGGAGGAGATACAAGAAGGTGCAGATGCGGTAATTCCTTATGAGGTACCCCCAAACCAACCCGACTTATCGGGTTATCGTTGTGACACCTACCCCCCTAGGGAATCCCCTAGGAATGTAGTAGAACAGGGAGCTACTAGTGCTTATCGTTCACCTGTTAGAGCACCCAGATCCCCTACTCCACCCGTACAGCATACACCAGTACCTCCACCCACTATTAGAAACCGTCGGACTGCTCGCATTTCAGTGCGTCCACCTGAACACACTTCTCTCCCACCTCGATCTACGTACCATAGGGGAGAAACATCACGTGTCCGGGTAACAGAGATACCTATTCCTACTTGGGGTTTACCCGCCCGGGTACCCGAGCCACCTCGTCATTCTGATTCAGCATGGTTTGGTTTAGCAACTGATCAGCTCTTAGAACACTCACATACGATAAATAGCCTAAACCAGCATAGACACGATATGTATGATCACATGAGGTATATGCAGCAGGAAATCAGAATTGTACAAAGATCCAGTGCTGACAGCCACGGGCGTCAGGATCGAGCGATGATACTACTGGGGGCGTGTTTAGCAGTTAATGCGGCCCTAGTGGCTGCTGTTGTTTGGTTGTGGTTCCATGTTACAAAGAATGGATAGGACCTAGTAGTCTGGTCTTATGTATATAGTCTTTTGATATCCCAAGTAGCATTTTGTACAGCGTGTTGGGCTGACTTGGGAGTTGTTTGTGGTTTAGTACTATCTCAAGCACTGGCCCTTATCGGGTTAAGTCTACATGTCACTTGGTGACAAATTTTGATACGCATATGCAAGTGCTGGCCTATACCAGGTTAAGCCTATGCGCTAATTTTGGATGCATATGTACAGTAATGATTATAATTAATACAAACGTGTTTTCTTTGGCATAGTTATGTGTTGTGAAAGTGTGATATCGTAAAGTTGTGCTAGTCATGGTGAAACGATATTGATTATTTTATAGAATGGCCCCGAAGAAAACAAACCCTTTGTCTGAGGCGGAAGTGGCCGCAATGATTGCTCGTCAACTACAAGCAGTGATACCAACAATTGTAACACAAGTCACTGCAAGCATACGTGCTAACAATACTATTAATCAACCTACGAGCACCACCACGGCCACTGTTAATACACCTCCGCCGGACACTAATGTAGCCCCGGGTGTTACTACCCCGGTGAATACTGATAATGTCATAAATAATAATAACACTCTCCCAATTATGAATGTCACTGGGAACCCAGAACCTGTTGTGCACCCTGATAATATCCCGAACCCGAACCTTGTACCGGTTGTTAACACAACTAATAATAATAATAACCGAGAACCCCCGCGTCAGGAGTACTCATACAAACAATTTCCATTATATAAATCGATTGAGTTTAAGGGTATTGAAGGACCTGGTGGACTGGTCGAATGGATAGAAGACATCGAATTAGAAATTAATATCAGTAAGTGTCCACCGAACCGCGTGGTCAAATTTGTTACCAATATGTTTCTAGACCAAGCGCTGATGTTGTCACACCCGGCCCTGAGCGGCGGAAACAGCCGGGCGCGCGCGAGTGGGGATTGATAATTAAGCACGGGCCATTGCAAACATTCAAAGATTTTCATTGCGCATGAAATGTTTGATACAAATACATTACATTGTTTAAAAATTACATAAAAACATCCAAGTATAAAAACTGTTGAAGATTTCCATGCCATATCCCCTTGCGCGGCGGGAACAACCACGCGCATCGAAGGGATAGAACTAAAATCTTCCAAAAAGCTAGTTTTAGATGTTCAGCGTGAGGTGCTCTAAGTGTGACTCCATGCGCTACCTAAATATCTCCTGAAAGACACGTAAAAACATTTGAATCAGTATAAACTGAGTGAGTTCACAAGTTTTAGTAACTTGATAAATCGTATTGCATCATAATCTTGATACAAATCATTCTGAAACATAATTCTGATATCTTCATTAAAACACATGCTTGGTAAAACATAGTTCTATCAACATATTCTGATAAAATCGTTCCGCGGTTTACGCGCGAACATTTCTGGGAACTGTGCTCGTCTATGCAAAGTGGCGCTGCCACTACGAGCTAAAATAAGTAATACCGTCCCGCGGGTTACGCGCGAACGTTTCAGGAAAATGTGCTCATCCATGCAAAGTGGCGCTGCCACTACGAGCTAATCAATAATTCCGTCCCGCGGGTTACGCGCGGACGTTGTGCCGGAAAACAAGGCGCTCGTCCATGCAAAGAGGAGCGGGCTCAAACCCATAGTACTGCCCCATGACCATACTAGGCACTCGTCCATGCAAAGAGGTGCGACCCCTACGAGTGGGTGGATCAAACCAGCAGTCCCTACCCTTAGAGTTCCAATGGTAAAGTGATCACTTACTCGGGTTCTAGCGCACACACATCGAAAACCTTAGATAACCGTTCGCATTGCTCATCATGAAATATAATCTAAACACATAATCGCTTGTATAGCTTGTAACTATACCATGATGAAACATTATTTAAGTACGTGTCCCTCGCCCCGAAAACAGTTTAAAAACAGTGAAAACAGCGAGAATAGGGGCTGTGAGACTCACCTGTGGTTCTTGTTAAGGGATTAAATCGAGATTCGGGTTTTCTTGGTGTTGGCCTTGGAATTGAAGGTCTAGAATACGATTAAATAACAAGAAGTATATATATTAAGATCAAGAAATAGGAGAATATAAGGGTTGGAAAGTAGATCTCAAGGTTATATTCTCGGCTTACCTAGTAACAGGATCGGAAATGAAAACAACGGATGCTTGGGAGAGGATTAGTGCAAGTTTGCAGTTCTTTGAAGTGTGTTTTGGGTGATAATTTAGGTTACATATTTATAGGCAACTCAAGGGAACACAATCCCTTGCTTTAGGGGATTGTAATCTTTTCATATCTAGGTGTAATGATGATAAAGTATGGAAATTATTATTATTTATTTAAGAGTGGAGTAGTGGATAAAAGATTTTGATTTGATTTGGTCAGGACATGCAGGTCTGGGGTTGGTGAGAATAGGGTGGCTGACAGTTGACTTTTCATGTTACAGTGTGCTTTTTCAGGTACTTTTGTTAGTGTACAGTAAAAAGTGGAAAATCTCTGAAACACGCTACTGTTTCCTTTTGGGCGGGAGTAATCTCCTTACAACTGGAGAATAGACTAAGTGTTCTGCGCGTATTACTTTGTGCGCATAGCTTTCTGCGTGAAGGACATTTCTTTGCTGCGGGTAGGTGCGTGACCTTCTCGCAGTCAGGGACATTGAGTTTTATTTGTAGATTCTCCAGGTGGTCTTGGTATTTCAACATAGTGATCAGTTATGTTGAAGTCAACTCCATCTTGGAGCTTCAGACAAACTAGCTCTCAATGTTCCCGCCATGCGGGGAGGTTAGTTCCCTTCCGCACGCGCATAAACGATTTAGGATGCACCCGCCTTAGCATCATGCGTGACGGTCAACCCATTAGACATCATAACGTTAAGGTACATGAAAACATAAAGCCAAAACATTCGCGCATGGCGCATATAACATATGCCCACGCTGGTTCTTAACATGGCGCGCTCGATATTTACAATCACCTAATTATTAGGTTGATTACTTAGTTTATAGGATTGAGAAATTTACCGGGTGTCACATTCTCCCCCTGTTAAGCGAATTTCGTCCCGAAATTTAGGAGACGTTGCTGGCAGAAGCCATGCTCTGAAAGAGGTGTGGGTATTTCTGGCGCATTTGATCTTCTCTTTCCCAAGTGAATTCAGGCCCACGCCTCGAGTTCCATTGAACCTTTACTAACTTGATTTTGCTTCTGCGCAACTTTTGTTCCTTCCAATCGGTTACTGCTATAGGTTCTTCTACGAAGTGCAGCTGTTTGTCGATGTGAATCTCTTCCAACGGCAAAATCAACGTTTCATCAGATAAACACTTTTTGAGGTTGGACACATGAAACGTATCATGAACTCCACTGAGTTCGGCGGGTAAACGGAGTTTATAAGCAACCGGACCGATCCTTTCCAGGATCTCAAATGGTCCAATGTAGCGCGGATTCAACTTTCCTCGCTTGCCGAAACGGGGGACTCCTTTCCATGGAGAGACTTTCAAAAGTACTTTATCCCCTACTCGAAATTCCAGTGGTTTCCTTCGCACATCTGCGTAGCTCTTCTGTCTATCGCGCGCTATCTTAAGGCGATCCCTTATCTGAAAAATCTTGTCTGTTGTTTCTTGGATCAATTCTGGACCAGTCATTTGCTTTTCACCCACCTCAGCCCAGCACAGTGGGGATCTACACTTGCGTCCGTACAAAGCTTCGAACGGCGCAGCCTTGATACTTGTGTGATAGCTGTTGTTGTAAGAAAATTCAACCAATGGGAGATGAGTATCCCAGCTACCACCGAAATCGATTGCGCACGCGCGCAGCATATCTTCCAATGTCTGGATTGTTCGCTCGCTTTGCCCATCCGTTTGAGGATGATAAGCTGTACTCATATCAAGGCGAGTACCTAGAGCTCCTTGTAACGATCTCCAAAATCTTGAGGTGAACCGACTATCTCTATCAGAAATGATGGACACTGGGACTCCATGTTTTGAAACTACTTCTCGAATATACAATCGGGCTAACTTTTCCATCTTATCGGTTTCCTTGATCGGCAGGAAGTGTGCTGACTTAGTTAGCCGATCCACAATAACCCAGATCGTGTCGTAACCCCCAGGTGTCCTTGGCAGTTTGGTGATGAAGTCCATAGAGATTTGTTCCCACTTCCACATGGGAATTTCTGGCTGTTGAAGCAACCCTGATGGTTTCTGGTATTCAGCCTTTACCTTCGAACACGTCAGGCACTTACTGACATACGTCGCGATGGCGCCTTTAAGATTGGGCCACCAATACAGCGCTTTAACATCTTGGTACATCTTGTCTGCGCCAGGATGTACGGAATACCGCGTCTTGTGAGCTTCGTTTAATACTTGCTCGCGCAATCCTCCCTTGAGAGGGACCCATATGCGGTTAGCGAAATATAGATTGCCGTTCTTAAGTTCCAAATTCTTAATCATACCCCCAAGGGATTCGTTTTTAGCAAACTCTGGTTTCAAAGCTTCTTGCTGAGCGTCTCGGATGCGGGTAGAGAGATCTGCGTGAATGGTCAACCTTAGAGCCTTGACTCGTAGCGTTTTTATTCGCTCCTTCCTACTTAGCGCGTCTGCTACCACATTCGCCTTTCCAGGGTGGTACTTTATTTCACAATCATAATCGTTCAACAATTCAACCCATCTTCGTTGCCTCATGTTTAAATCCTTTTGATCAAATATATGTTGAAGGCTCTTGTGATCCGTAAAGATTACACACTTTGTACCATAGAGGTAATGGCGCCAAATCTTTAGCGCGAAGACAACCGCTCCAAGTTCCAGATCATGCGTTGCGTAGTTCTTCTCATTGGTCTTGAGTTGGCGCGAGGCATACGCTATGACTTTGTCTCGCTGCATAAGGACACATCCGAGTCCCTGATGTGAAGCGTCACAGTAAACGACGATGTCGTTCGTCCCTTCGGGCAGAGACAAAATTGGCGCACTACATAACTTCTGTTTCAACATTTGAAACGCTGCTTCCTGATTTTCGCCCCAAACAAACTTCTTGTCTTTCTGAGTTAGCGCGGTCAGAGGTAGAGCTATCTTGGAGAAGTTCTCAATGAAGCGTCGATAGTAGCCAGCTAGTCCTAGGAATTGCCTCACCTCAGTTGGGGTTTTTGGCGCTTCCCAGTTTTCGATGGCCTTGACTTTGGAAGGATCAACGTGTATTCCTTTCTCGTTTACAACGTGACCGAGAAAATGAACTTCTCTAAGCCAAAACTCGCACTTGGAAAACTTCGCATACAACTTTTCTTTCCTTAACAATTCCAGAATCAATCTCAGGTGTTGCTCATGCTCGGCCTTGGTCCGAGAGTAAATCAGAATATCATCTATAAACACAATCACAAACTTGTCCAAGTATGGTTTGCATACGCGGTTCATCAGATCCATGAATACAGCCGGCGCATTAGTTAGCCCGAAAGGCATCACTAAGAACTCATAATGGCCGTATCTAGTTCGGAAGGCTGTTTTCGACACATCTTCCTCATGGACCCTAAGTTGGTGGTATCCTGACCGTAGATCTATCTTCGAATAATAACTGGATCCCTGCAACTGGTCAAATAAGTCATCAATCCTCGGTAAGGGGTACCGATTTTTGACTGTCAGCTTATTCAGCTCCCTGTAGTCAATACACATTCTGAACGAACCATCCTTCTTCTTAACAAACAGTACTGGAGCTCCCCAAGGTGAAAAGCTTGGGCGTATGAAACCCTTATCCAATAGTTCCTGTAACTGATTGGATAGCTCTTGCATCTCAGATGGAGCTAGTCGATAAGGCGCTCGAGCTACTGGCGCAGCTCCTGGGACTAAATCAATACAAAATTCTACTTGTCGCGGCTGCGGCAATCCGGGCAAATCTTCAGGAAAAACTTCTGGAAATTCGCGCACTACTGGTAAGTCTTCAATTCTTCGCTCATCTCCTTTCTTCTCTACTACATGCGCCAGGAAGGCGTAGCACCCTTTCCTTAGGCACTTACGCGCCTTTAGGCACGAAATCAGTTTCGTCGCAACTCCCCTTCTTTCCCCTTGAATTACCAAGGTTTCTCCGTTCAACAGTGGGATCCGAACCTGCTTCTCATGGCAAATAACTTCCGCGTGGTTCTCGACTAACCAATCCATACCTACCACAATGTCAAAACTTCCCAAGTCTATTGGCAACAAATTAATATTGAACCCGTGACCTCCCATGACTATTACACATTCTTCAGTTCTTTCGTTCGCGCATAACTGCCTACCATTGGCTAGTTCTATAGTATAAGGCGTGTCTAGCCTACTGGTTGCTAAGCCTAGGGAGTTTTTAAACTCAGCAGATATAAAACTTAGGTCAGCGCCAGTATCAAATAAGACAGATGCAAAATGTCCGTTAAGCAAAAACGTACCGGTTACCACATTCGGCTCTTCTTTAGCTTCGCCTGCGCCGATCACAAAAGCTCTTCCGCGAGCTTGGTTTCCCTTTTGCGGGCAATCCCGACTAAAATGCCCTGGCTTCCCGCATGCGTAGCAGTTGTCGCTTGCTCCAGCTTCTCTGACACGGCAATTCATTGTCTTGTGCCCTGGTCTGCCACATTTGGCGCATTCGATTCTTGCGCATTCACCCTCGTGGTGATACTTGCATTTGTTGCACCATGGGCGAGGCCCGCTGTATCCTTTTCTTGATGGCTCCGCGGCTTGGATCGCGTAAGCCCTTACGCTCTCCTGCTTCTTGAACGGTGGCTGCTTGGAGTCGGACCCTCGGTGGTGAGAGTTCCACTTCCTCTTGGGATCAGAGGTTCGCTGCTCGATTCCGCGCGTAGTTAACATACCCGCACGGACCGTATCCCTTGTAAGGGTGATGGCCCGCGCTACCGCCTCATCAAAGGTTGGAGGCGCTGCGGCGTTGAGCGGAACCCTAACAACAGGAGGTAACCCAAAAATATACCTCTCGATCTTCTTTTCCTCCGTGTTTGCCATGTCTGGCACCAACTGGCAAAGCTCGTTGAACCGGTTGTTGTAGGCGTCGATATCCGTTCCTACCATGGTGTGGTTCCAGAATTCCTGTTGTAGGTTCTGAATTTCTGCGCGAGAGCAGAACTTTCTCATCAACATTTCCTTCAGTTCCTCCCAGGTCTTGTGGAGAGCAACTTCTCGCCCCAATGTTTTCGTTTGAAGCTTCCACCAAGACGAAGCTGCTTCTTGGAACATGCAGGTCGCGTAAAGGACCTTCTGGTTCTCACTACATCCGCTAATGGAGAGAACTGTCTCCATCTTGTCAATCCAGTTGTAGAGCCCAATGGCCCCTTCGGTACCCTTGAATGGCCAAGGCTTACAGGCCATGAATGTCTTGTAGGAGCATCCTTTGTCCAAGGCTCCTGATTCGGGTTCTGGGGTCTCATTCTGACGACCCTGACTTGATTCGGCCTTGCTGGCCTCATGTGTTGCGATTGCTTGCGCGATTATTTCCGCGAGTTCCTCGGGTGTCATGGTAATTCCTTTGGCTTTAGTTGGAGGCATTCTCGCTTTAAAAGAGAATAAAAACATATCAAACTTAGCGCATGTACTCTGAGCACATAATGTTATCATTATTTACTACACCGTGTGACCCGTGTTCCTAAGTGTGTGTATAGTTTCTTTTGAAAATATTTTCTTTGAAAAATATTTCATGTGATTCCCCAACGGTTATAGTCTAGGTTAAAACTTCTTTTCCTAGTTCGCTATAACCAGTGCTCTGATACCAATCTGTCACACCCGGCCCTGAGCGGCGGAAACAGCCGGGCGCGCGCGAGTGGGGATTGATAATTAAGCACGGGCCATTGCAAACATTCAAAGATTTTCATTGCGCATGAAATGTTTGATACAAATACATTACATTGTTTAAAAATTACATAAAAACATCCAAGTATAAAAACTGTTGAAGATTTCCATGCCATATCCCCTTGCGCGGCGGGAACAACCACGCGCATCGAAGGGATAGAACTAAAATCTTCCAAAAAGCTAGTTTTAGATGTTCAGCGTGAGGTGCTCTAAGTGTGACTCCATGCGCTACCTAAATATCTCCTGAAAGACACGTAAAAACATTTGAATCAGTATAAACTGAGTGAGTTCACAAGTTTTAGTAACTTGATAAATCGTATTGCATCATAATCTTGATACAAATCATTCTGAAACATAATTCTGATATCTTCATTAAAACACATGCTTGGTAAAACATAGTTCTATCAACATATTCTGATAAAATCGTTCCGCGGTTTACGCGCGAACATTTCTGGGAACTGTGCTCGTCTATGCAAAGTGGCGCTGCCACTACGAGCTAAAATAAGTAATACCGTCCCGCGGGTTACGCGCGAACGTTTCAGGAAAATGTGCTCATCCATGCAAAGTGGCGCTGCCACTACGAGCTAATCAATAATTCCGTCCCGCGGGTTACGCGCGGACGTTGTGCCGGAAAACAAGGCGCTCGTCCATGCAAAGAGGTGCGACCCCTACGAGCGGGCTCAAACCCATAGTACTGCCCCATGACCATACTAGGCACTCGTCCATGCAAAGAGGTGCGACCCCTACGAGTGGGTGGATCAAACCAGCAGTCCCTACCCTTAGAGTTCCAATGGTAAAGTGATCACTTACTCGGGTTCTAGCGCACACACATCGAAAACCTTAGATAACCGTTCGCATTGCTCATCATGAAATATAATCTAAACACATAATCGCTTGTATAGCTTGTAAGTATACCATGATGAAACATTATTTAAGTACGTGTCCCTCGCCCCGAAAACAGTTTAAAAACAGTGAAAACAGCGAGAATAGGGGCTGTGAGACTCACCTGTGGTTCTTGTTAAGGGATTAAATCGAGATTCGGGTTTTCTTGGTGTTGGCCTTGGAATTGAAGGTCTAGAATACGATTAAATAACAAGAAGTATATATATTAAGATCAAGAAATAGGAGAATATAAGGGTTGGAAAGTAGATCTCAAGGTTATATTCTCGGCTTACCTAGTAACAGGATCGGAAATGAAAACAACGGATGCTTGGGAGAGGATTAGTGCAAGTTTGCAGTTCTTTGAAGTGTGTTTTGGGTGATAATTTAGGTTACATATTTATAGGCAACTCAAGGGAACACAATCCCTTGCTTTAGGGGATTGTAATCTTTTCATATCTAGGTGTAATGATGATAAAGTATGGAAATTATTATTATTTATTTAAGAGTGGAGTAGTGGATAAAAGATTTTGATTTGATTTGGTCAGGACATGCAGGTCTGGGGTTGGTGAGAATAGGGTGGCTGACAGTTGACTTTTCATGTTACAGTGTGCTTTTTCAGGTACTTTTGTTAGTGTACAGTAAAAAGTGGAAAATCTCTGAAACACGCTACTGTTTCCTTTTGGGCGGGAGTAATCTCCTTACAACTGGAGAATAGACTAAGTGTTCTGCGCGTATTACTTTGTGCGCATAGCTTTCTGCGTGAAGGACATTTCTTTGCTGCGGGTAGGTGCGTGACCTTCTCGCAGTCAGGGACATTGAGTTTTATTTGTAGATTCTCCAGGTGGTCTTGGTATTTCAACATAGTGATCAGTTATGTTGAAGTCAACTCCATCTTGGAGCTTCAGACAAACTAGCTCTCAATGTTCCCGCCATGCGGGGAGGTTAGTTCCCTTCCGCACGCGCATAAACGATTTAGGATGCACCCGCCTTAGCATCATGCGTGACGGTCAACCCATTAGACATCATAACGTTAAGGTACATGAAAACATAAAGCCAAAACATTCGCGCATGGCGCATATAACATATGCCCACGCTGGTTCTTAACATGGCGCGCTCGATATTTACAATCACCTAATTATTAGGTTGATTACTTAGTTTATAGGATTGAGAAATTTACCGGGTGTCACAGATGTGGTGGAACACGGTAGTCCAAATAAGGGGACAAGATGCCATTAATCGTATGTCATGGGCTGAATTAGAAACCCTCATGTTAGAACAATTTTGCCCAAGAAATGAGATCCTGAAATTAGAACACGAACTTTGGAATTTGGAAATGAGAGGCACTGATCATCGAAGTTACATAAATCGTTTCGTTGAATTGACTCGTTTGGTACCATGGTCAATTATTCCGGAATCCAAGCGCATTGAGCGTTATATTTGGGGACTAACCCCAGCTGTGAGAAGTATAGTCTGTTCCGCAGCCCACCCAACTTTAGAGAGTGCCGTGTTACAAGCCAGCATCGTTACTTTTGACCTTACAAGAATTGGTGTATTAAGAGGTCCAGGAGAATCATCCAGTTTAAAACGAACTAGTTATACCTCTAGAACACAAGTGAAATCTCAGAATAAACGAATATGCCCTACAACTCAGGACTATGCTATAACCAGTTTCGACATGAAACATGATACATACAAGGGGTCATTTCCGAAGTGTGGAAAGTGTAATTTTCATCATACTGGAAATTGTCGAACGATCATATGTCAGAGAAGCGGAAATATTGGGCATAATGCCCCAAGTGGTAGAACAATAATGAATACTTCAAACCGACAGTTTCAAACAACCCAACCCCATCGTTCACAAACATCTAGTCACCAACCAATCCGACAACAATCTAATCAGCAAACTCCATCTACAATGAACCCTCGTACATGTTATAAATGTGGCAATACGGGACATTTTCGGAGATACTGCCCCAATTTGAACCCGAGTACAGTGAGTAGACAGAACCAAGCACAAGCATCAACCTCCAATGCAGCTAAGGGACGCGCGTTTGTATTAGGACCGGGTGAAGCGCGTCATGATCCGAATGTGGTGACAGGTACATTCTTAGTTTTGGGTCAGTATGCTTCAGTTTTGTTTGACACGGGTGCCGATAGAAGTTTCGTATCTGTTAATTTCTTACCTTTAGAAAATATGCCGGTTAGTGAACTAACAAAACCATATACTATAGAACTCGCTAACGGTAAGTCTATACTTGTTAACCGAATAGTCCGAGACTGTTCCCTTATCCTAAACGACCACCCATTCCTTATTGATTTACTTCCAGTGGAATTGGGAAGTTTCGATGTTATAGTCGGTATGGACTGGCTATCTAAGTATAAAGCTGAAATTGTCTGTAAGGATAAGACCGTTAGAATACCTCTTTCGAATAATGAAGCTATAAATGTTCAAGGTGAGAAATCTGGAACGGTACTGCCTCTCATATCTCAACTTAAGGCATTGAGATATTTACGCCAAGGTTGTACATTATACTTGGCGAGTGTAACAGTTAAGGAACCTGAGGAAAAACGATTAGAAGACATCCCAGTGGTACACGAGTATTCAGATGTATTCCCCGATAAGTTGCCTGGTTTACCACCGACCCGACAAGTAGAATTCCGTATTGACTTGATACCGGGAGCAGCACCCATTGCTAAGGCACCTTATAGACTTGCGCCTTCTGAAATGCAAGAACTGTCCAACCAGTTACAAGAGTTACTGGACAGGGGTTTTATTCGCCCTAGTTACTCACCGTGGGGAGCACCAGTGTTGTTTGTAAAGAAGAAGGATGGGAGTTTTCGAATGTGTATTGATTATCGGGAATTGAATAAAGTGACTATAAAGAATAGATACCCCTTACCTCGAATTGATGACTTGTTTGATCAGCTCCAAGGTGCGAAGTATTTTTTCAAAAATTGATCTTAGATCTGGTTATCATCAAGTGAGAATTCAGGAAGAAGACGTACCAAAAACAGCCTTCCGAACTCGGTATGGTCACTATGAATTTTTGGTTATGTCGTTTGGGTTGACAAATGCACCTGCAGTGTTTATGGACCTCATGAACCGAATTTGCAAACCTTACCCTGACAAGTTCGTGATAGTGTTTATCGATGACATTTTGATATATTCGAGAAGTAAGGAGGAACACGAACAACATTTGCGGGAAATCTTAAAATTATTGAGGCAAGAGAAGTTATACGCAAAGTTGCCCAAATGTGAGTTTTGGCTACAAGAAGTACAGTTTTTGGGACACATTGTGAACCATCAAGGGATCCAAGTAGACCCAAGTAAAATTGAGGCCATTAAGAATTGGCAAGTGCCTAAGTCACCAAGAGAAATTCGTCAATTCTTAGGACTAGCCGGGTATTATAGAAGATTCATTGAAAACTTTTCAAGTATTGCACAACCTCTAACCCTCCTAACTCAAAAAGATCGAGCATATGAATGGGGAGAAGAACAAGAAATGGTCTTTCAAACGTTAAAACAGAAGTTATGTGAAGCTCCAATATTAAGCCTTCCAGATGGAACTGATGAATTGGTGGTATATTGTGACGCATCTCGTAAAGGTTTAGGATGCGTACTGATGCAAAGAAAGAAAGTAATAGCATATGCTTCCCGACAATTAAAAGTACATGAAAAGAATTATACGACCCATGATTTGGAATTGGGAGCAGTTATCTTTGCATTGAAGATTTGGAGACATTACTTGTATGGCACTAAATGTACCATCTATACTGATCACAAAAGCTTACAACACATATTTGATCAGAAAGAGCTAAACATGAGACAAAGAAGATGGGTAGAACTGTTAAATGATTACGATTGTGAGATTAAATACCACCCGGGTAAGGCCAACGTAGTAGCTGATGCTTTAAGCCGAAAAGACAGAATCAGACCATTAAGAGTACGAGCACTCGGAATGATTGTTCAAAGTAGCCTAACCGAACAAGTTCGCATTGCACAAGATGAGGCCTTGAAGACAGATCAGCTAGAAAAAGAAGAACTACATGGAAATGAAAAGAATTTTGAGAAGAAAACCGATGAAGTATATTATTACAAAAACCGGGTCTGGATTCCAACACTTCATAAACTCCGAAAGCTGATACTTGATGAAGCACACAAATCCAAATATTCTATTCATCCAGGTGCTGATAAGATGTATAAGGATATTAAAGAATTTTACTGGTGGCCTGGTATGAAAAATGATATAGCCGTGTATGTAAGTAAATGTGCAACATGTGCAAGGGTAAAGGCGGAATATCAAAAACCTTCGGGAATGTTACAACAACCTGAAATCCCACAATGGAAATGGGAACAAATTACCATGGACTTTGTGACACACCTTCCTAAAACCTCTAGAGGACACAACGCAATTTGGGTAATTGTGGACCGATTAACCAAATC
The DNA here is from genome assembly GCF_021521415.1 of Bidens hawaiensis. Classification (NCBI taxonomy): domain Eukaryota; kingdom Viridiplantae; phylum Streptophyta; class Magnoliopsida; order Asterales; family Asteraceae; genus Bidens; species Bidens hawaiensis. Next base: position 70,922 of record NW_027494661.1, on the reverse strand, counting down.
CGCACACTTTATTCCCGTCCGTAACAACTACACCACCGAAAAACTCGCTCAAATTTACATCGATGAAATAGTATCTCGACACGGAGTACCTCTTTCGATCATTTCCGATCGAAACAGTCACTTTACTTCACATTTCTGGCAAGCAGTACAAGAAGCCTTGGGAACCCGAATCGACCTAAGTACGGCTTACCATCCTCAAACCGATGGTCAATCTGAACGAACCATCCAAACCTTAGAAGATTTACTTCGTGCTTGTGTACTGGACTTTAAAGGGAATTGGGATCAACACCTCCCACTCATTGAATTCTCTTACAATAACAGTTATCACAGTAGCATACAAGCAGCACCTTATGAAGCTCTATACGGGCGGAAATGTAGATCACCACTATGTTGGACAGAAGTGGGTGATACTCAAATTTCAAGATCTGATTTAATTCAGGAAACCACCGATAAGATCCACCAGGTTAAACAAAAATTGAAAGCTGCCCGTGACCGACAAAAGAGTTATGCCGATGTTCGCAGAAAACCGTTATCTTTTGAAATAGGTGATAAGGTATTTTTAAAAGTATCGCCATGGAAAGGTGTTATAAGATTTGGAAAGACTGGTAAACTAGCCCCGAGATACATCGGACCTTTTGAAATTGTTGCAAAAATTGGTCCCGTAGCTTACCGATTAAAACTACCTTTAGAACTGAGCACTATTCACGACGTGTTTCATGTATCGAATCTGAAAAAGTGTTTGACTGATGAAACGACAATAGTACCACTGGAAGATGTTCAGATCAACGAAAAACTCAACTTCGTAGAGGAACCGGTAGAAATTGTAGACGGGAAAACCAAACAGTTACGACACAACAAAATTTCATTGGTAAAAGTTCGGTGAAATTCAAAACAAGGACCCGAATATACTTGGGAACGAAAGGACGAATTCCGAAAGAAATACCCACACCTGTTCCCTAGAAAACCGATAACACATTAAATTTCGGGGACGAAATTTCTTAACGGGGGGAGAATGTGACATTCATGACAAAACGGGGTACACTATATTCATTACGTATCAAGTAAACGATAAATCGGTTAATTCGTAGTGTTTAAACGAGTAACCGACTGATACTAACTATGACCCGTATACATATTGAGGGGTCATATACGAGTTATATATATGTTTTAGAGGCTAACATATTGATATTTAGGCCTCGGTACGTTTAAAACTCTTTAAACGAAAAAGGTTTCGTTTATCGATACGCTATAAGCTTAAACGCAATCGTTAATATCAAAACAAGCATTGTAGCATCCGTTAAGCCGAAAAAGATTTATAAAACACTTATATGACATGTTCTAAGCCATCCGTGAAAATATTTTGGAATTTTACAACGAGTCAGTACGTTTTTCTTATTTTACAAAAATAAGCTGAAAAACACTCGTTTTTACGTTATTTCTCACACCCGAATTAATTTTCTTGCGAAAAACCGGACCCGAACTAAATTTAAAATGGGCTTTTCATGTTTGGGCTTGTATGAATAATTAAATGGGCCAAAACAGCCCATTAAGGGCCTTCAAGACTTCCGACCGCTAGCGCCAGCCACAAAAAAATAATACATTCCTTTTTATAACTTCATCCTTAAGCACTTTTATTCATTTTAACATACAAACTTTTCAAGTCCACAGCAACACCAGCTCTGCCCTTCCAAACCCTTGCCCAAAACCCTCAAGTAAGTTGCATTTACATGGATTTTTAACCATTCTTTAACTAAGTTATAATCTTATAAACATGTTTTAGTTAGTGTTAAACATGTTTAACCATCCAAAAACCCTAAAAATCAAGTAAAATTATGTTTTGATGTTAAACATGTTTACAAACCTGGAACATATACTTTTTTGGTCAAAAACACGGATTAGAACATGAATACAACGTTTTTACGGTTAGAAAGTTCGGTTTGAACCCAAAACCGAAACCCTAATTATCAAGGCTGTTACATGGATGATTTATGCTTGGTTTGATGTTATATGATATGTAGATATACTGAGTTTGCAACCCGAGACCCGGAAATTCGTTTAAGCTAGCAAAATTCATCGAAAACCGACAAGGTAAACCCGTAATACTCGTTTAGGGGCTGTTTAGTATTAGGTTGTGACGTGCTTGTTTTTAGCTTGTGAAAATTTTCAGGGACATTAGGGACCATATAAATGAGTCCCTGTTCAAATTTGGTAATTTTTCGATAAACGGAGAATATTTGGTGAATTTATTCCCGTTTATGAGCGTTTATTTGGGAAAAATAGCTAAACTTATTGAAAAATTATGAAACTTGGTTTTGGAGCTTTATATGGGATGGTAAGATCACTGGTAAAGTTTGGGAATCATTGGAAATGTCTAAGTATGGTTTGTGTAATCATGGCGTAACCGAATTTTAACAGCCGAAAAACGCACAAAAAGACATTTTGTCAAAAGAGTTAGGTTCTGGAAATTTTTCAGGGGCTATGTAATGACATTGAGGCCATTGGTAAAAATTATGGGATTTTTCGGAGGTCGTTTGATATAAACGGGCCATTTATTACATGATTATAACCTATTAAATGAATTTTTATAAATAAATAAATAATCATAAAATTACTGGAAATATTTTTATAAAATTCTCCATGTCTTAATGTATTTTTACAAAAATTTACATAATTTATATGTAATTACATATTTAGTTATGATTTATTAAAGATTTAAATTATAATTGTTTTAACGAAACCGGCAGTTTTGTGTTTAACGGACTGACTGGTATGTCAAAATGTCAAAAGTGGTCAAATATCATATTTTTGAATGATATTGATAAAAACGAACTTTTTACGAGAATTCCGGACAATTCGGGTGGATTGTACGCGTCTTGTATAATCAAACCCGTATGAAAACGGAAACGAACCCTGCAATCAAACCAGACACTGAAACCTTAAAATTCTTTCACAAATCAAATCATTTTATCAATCAATATATTTACTTAAGTTTGTGTGATCTTACCTAATCCCGAAACGTATAAACGATCAACTGAGCTAGGCTCGGAAAACGGTGAAACTGAGCCAAATCCAGTTTTAAACATTTCATAGTATACAACGTCACAATCTAAGACTATAGTCATGTTCTGGGCCTAACAGCTATACCCAGATTATCTATACAGCCCGACTTAGCTTGAACACTGTACTAGTATTAACGATACGATACCGTTTATAGGAATCAGGCTATAAACGAGACATCTGACTATCTGACACGTAATTTCTGTGCGAACTACAATAAGGTGAGTTTCACGACCCCCACTTTCTAAACTGTGTTACGAACTTTTGGGGTGAAAAGCATGTTTACATAAACTGTTATACTTGAAAACGTGTGATGATGTGGATTATCTAAGTACTAACACTTGACAAGTCCCCACAAACACAAGTGATTAACTTCGTGCCGGTGGCGTGTGGATAGTACTATCGGTTTGACAAACCCAACTGTGACAGAGCCGGTGGGGTAAGCCGGAACATATGTAAAACCAGTTGCACATTGTCATTATATTTACATACTGCTATGTGGTGTTAGACATAGTACATACATGGGGCAAATTGGCTGTTAAATGCCAACGGGAGTGCATGGGCAGTGGAGGCCATGTGTTTTAGCTCGTTTCGGTTTCACTTGTGGCTTAGTATAATACATCATACACAGACATATATACATACACACTGTAAACTTTACGAACTCGTATACTGATTTCATTGATACTCGTGAAACTTGAAACTCACCAACTAGACGTAGTTGACCCGTTTTAACATGCTTTTCAGGTAAAGCAAAAGTGGAATGATTTGCTTACATGCCTGGTGTTAGGAAGAAAGTTGAATAGCTGTGAATAGACGCAGATGTAATACTATATATGAAGCTCGTAAACCGGTTATGTGTTTTTCACATCTAGTTTGTAAACTTAGTACCAACCCATGTATTATGATGTAAATTAGTTTATGAATTTCTTTATAAACAATGTTGTTGATACCAGTTTTATCTGTTACATTCCCGTATTACGCTTCCGCAACTACCTAGTCGGGGTGTGACAATCCACTAAGTTTATCTTTGTAGGATATCCCAAAGACTCTATGGGATATTATTTCTACAACCCAACCGAGAAAAAGGTGTTTATTGCTCGAAAGGCCGAGTTCTTGGAAACCAAGTTCCTTATGGAAGAATCTAGCAATCAACAAGAGGTTGTTGAGAATGATCAAACGGTTGAGCAAGACACACAAAACGTTCGAAAATAGGGTAGAACTAGTAATCCACCCGAAAGATATGGATTTTTCATGGATTGATGTTATGTGGTTGATTCGGATGAACCCACCGTATACCATGATGCAATGTCAGAATCTGATTGTGACAAATGGCTTGAGGCCATGAAAGTTGATATGCAATCCATGCATGACAACCAAGTATGGGATTTGGTTGTACCACCTCTTAACTCTAAACCGGTTGGAAGTAAGTGGGTTTTCAAGAAGAAAATCGATATGCTAGGAAACTTGGATACTTATAAAGCAAGATATGTAGCAAAAGGTTTTATTCAAACTCAAGGGGTTGATTATGATGAAACATTTTCGCCCGTGGCAATGCTAAAGTCAATTAGGATATTATTTGCCATAGCCGCATATTATAACTATGAGATTTGGCAAATGGATGTCACAACCGCTTTTCTAAACGGACATCTTGAAGAAGATGTGTATATGGTTCAGCCCGAAGGTTTTGTTGATCTACAACATCATAATACAAGTTACGAAATCAATCTATGGATTGAAACAAACATCTAGAAGTTGGAATCACCGTCTCGATGAAGAGGTTAAGAAATTTGGATTCATCAAGAACGCCGATGAGGCTTGTGTGTATAAGAAAGCTAGTGCGAGCATCATTACCTTCTTAGTATTATATGTTGATGACATACTACTACTTGGAAATGGCATTCCAACCATGAAAGGTGTAAAAGCCTGGCTTGGGTGTTGTTTTTTCATCAAATATCTTGGTGAAGCCGCCTATATTTTGGGAATAAAGATCTATAGGGATAGATCAGGGTGGTTGATAGGTTTAAATCAAAGTGAATATATAGGCAAAATCTTGAAAAGGTTCAAGATGGAGAACTCTAAGAAAAGTTTGGATCCTATTCAAAGAGGAACGACATTGAGTACTTCTCAATGTCCAAGCTCAAAGGATGAGTGTAACATCGTGAAATTTTCGGATAAAAAATAACAAGTTTCCAAAGTCAAGGGGTCAAAAATGTCAAATTCTAAACTTTAGGGTTAAAAATAAAAATTCTGGTTACCTAACCCATCGCGATACGCGATGGATCAGACAGGAAACCCATCGCGTATCGCGAGAGGTGGACTGACAGGCTGGACACGTTGCCTGCCACGTGTCCACACGTGGCACAACGTCTGCCACGTGTCACCACGTGGCATCACGTCCGCCATGTGTTGCCACGTGGAAAGCCCAGTAGTGACAAGGCAGAGCTATACCGCGATACACGATGGGCTAGCCCAAGGGGCCATCGCGTACCGCGATGGGTCCCCTGCCTTGCCTATAAATAGCAAGCTCGGGTTCTTCACATTTCATACTCAAATCACCCACATATATCTCTCTCTAACATCTCTGTAGAAAAGAAAAGAATATGATCATATATAATTTTATATATATATATATATATGTATATATGATTATATATAAATCTTTGTTATAATATATTATTATTTAATATATTATGTGTAAATAATAAATAATAAAGAAAATAGAAGTATATGTTTCTTAAAGAAGAAGAAACGTAGGGTTTAAAGAAAATAAGATTAACTATAGGTTGTCTTATATAAAGATATTTTAAACTAAATGTTTAAAAAGAAAGAAAATACTTTTTAACTAAAAGTTTTAAAGTAAAGAGTATGTATAATCGAGGTGATGATTATAAACAAGACTAAAAGTCTTAAGCCGGATTGTAAATCCGACTAACAAAAGGTTATACTCGTACTATAGGTGCGAGATAGCAACGGAAAAGACCCTCGGACGGTGTATTGAAGCCGATCCAAATAAAAAAGGTGAATTCGCCCCAAAATTTACAAACCTGTTTTAAAACGAGTCAAATGTGTTATACGAAAAGGTTTACATGAGACTAAGTGTCTCTAAAACATTATAAATGAAAAGTATAAGCACTAGCCCTCAGGCTATTGTATACTTTTGTCTGGATCCTTACATATGTGGTAAAATGCGACGGGCACATCGCACCACACTTGGTTATAGTGACGCTCGCCTTCGAGGAGTAATGACCATGTGTATACGAATAGGTACTTAACTAAGTCGAACGCTACGGTGTTTGCTGGGGTATTTAGTGTAGAGACTTGAGTTTATAATTGTGTTGTTTTAACTTGATTATTTCTAAGCTAAGATGGGATGAGACTTACGTAGTCTCGAGGGTTGATTAAGTAAAAGAAAATATTTTTCGTGTCAGCATATTCACCAGCATACGTTGCTGAAGTATTTTCTAAACATTTTGCAGGAAATCAAGATTAGGGCTTGGGAAGACGAAGTGCTCAAGATATCTGATGGCTCGGATCTTTTTGTTAAAATTAAATATAAAATGGTGGTTTGTTATTAAACAAGTAATATTTTTATTTAAACTTAAAACAGGTATTTTATAATCCCGTCTTTTGTATAATGTAAATATTATATATTAAATCCACATGTTTTAAAAGACTTACGCTTTAATACGTAAACTCTGATTTATCTACAAATGTGGTACCAACTATGTGTCATACGCCTAGTCCTATGTATGGGGTGTGACAAGGTTGGTATCAGAGCCATCGATCTTAGCGAATTAGGTATTAAATAATAATACCTAAGCTTCGATCCAAGTATAAGAAAAATATTTTATTTAATTGTTTTACTTGAATTAGGATAAGATAGGTTGGTATCCTTTTCTTTCCCTCCTCACTCTAAACCACCCAACATATTAGATGTCTTTCAAGAAGATGATGAGTAGTTACGTACGTGAAGCAAATAAGGCTGGAATTCCCAAACCACTACCGAAGGATAACATGAGTGAAGATTATTATGAAGCTTTCTTCAACCAAGACCAATACATCGACCGAACCAAACCAATACACTTCCCAGGAACTGAGCAATGCCCGTTCAGTCTACTCGTTGATCCACCAAGGCAAGAATTTCAAGCACCGAGACATTCAAGCTACCACCCATCGAGTATCCCAATTTACCACCCATCGGAGATTCCTACATATCAATCATCGGATATTCCATCATACTATACATCCGAGATCCCAAAATTTGTACTGCCAAATCCTCATCCATCATATGCATTCCTGATCAATAAACAATTCAAAGAGGAACCTATGCCCGACTCATCAGATTGGATGTAATGTCATTCGAACCAACGAAGATGGCACACTGGAACCTCTGCTTTTGAACCCGTTGATTCACACCCAAAAAAAGGAAGGACCATCCCACAAGCCCAAGATGAGAGTGATGATGCCGTATGAAAGTTTTCATATACCACCGATGGTGCATGAAGCTGCTAAGTTGATGAAAGAAATGAACCCCGAGGAAGAAGAGGACCCAGAAGAAGAATCTGATGAAGAAGAACCAGAAGAGGACCCTGAGGAAGAACACCCAGAAAATCCCAATGAAGTAACAACACCCATGGAGGAATCATCCAACTGTGATTGCCCGCCTGGACAAGGATGTGTGCAACCTTTCTTCCATAAGAACTAGAGTTATGTCTCTGTTGATCCTTACATGCAATACCTCGAAGAACTCAAGAACAAATCATCATCAAGTTTCCTCCTTACCAAGGGACGATCCCGAAGGAGGAAGAGCAGGCAAATGAAATCCGTGAACAAAACGAAGCGGCCAAAGCTTTCTTCCATTACTCATCTGATGTGACCGCTTCTCCATACCCAGACCCGAAGAACCATTATGACGTAGTGATGATGGGTTATCGCGATCCACCACCAAAGTATGGGTACCCAAACGAGATCCCTCAATCACAAGAAGAGCATTTGAACCGAGCCTTGCATGAAACAGATGACCTTAGGAAGAAGATAGCATTGAATGGAAAGAAGAAGAATGGTGAAGATGACGAAAATGGTGAAGAAGTTTATAAAAGATTGAAGAAATGAAAATATGAGAGTTTGTGTTGAGAGGGTTGTATGTGTTAATGTAATATGTGATGTGTTATGGTCATATGGATAGGAAGATATATATACATCAATTATGGATGTATATATATAAGTGTATGTAATGTAATAATACATATATATATCTTATAAGATATATATGTTAAATGAATAAATAAATAAATAAATGTGTGTTTAAATAAATGAAATTTGTTAAATTTCAGTTAAAAAGAAAACGTTGAAAAAGAAAAGATAATGTCACATTAAAGTAACAATGCTGAAGCTTCACGAAAAGAAGTTGATAAAAGAAAAGAAAAAGGGAAAGATCAAGAAAAAGAACAAGATGAGAAAATACCTGATAAATATATGAACCAAATCCAACAAATGATCAAAGAAGCCGTTAGGGTTGAATCTGAAGCTAGATCCCAATCTAGGCAATCTAGAAAATCTCAATCCGTTGAACTTTCCCGAAAATCTGTCAAATCCCGTCCTAAACCATCTCACGTAGAAGAAAGTGTTCATGAATCTGATGCTGATGGTGGAGTTAGACAGGAGTTTAAAAAACTGAAGATAAGTGGTTTTTCGTTCAAACACTTCAAGTACTTTGGACCAAAAGAATTTTATGGCGACAAAGGCGCCATTGCAACCGTTAGATGGCTCGAGGAGATGGAGTCAATCGTAATTATAAGCAAATGCTCCGATCAAGAGAAGATACAATATTCTGCCCAAATGTTCAAGGGTGAAGTCTAAGAATGGTGGAACACGCTGATATTGAGCAAGGGACGACAAGTGATGTACAATTATTCTTGGGAATAATTCAAGGAGTTGATCATCGCAAAATTCTATCCCATGCACGAAACCGACCAGATCCAAACAAAATTTCTCAACCATAAGGTCATAGGAACTAACCTTCGCGAATATAACACTAAGTTCCATGAGAATTGTTGCCTCGTTCCCCAGCTGGTTAACCCCGAGTCTAGCAAAGTCACCCGATACATATGGGGATTGCCGCGGGCAATCCGCGAAATGGTAAGGTCACACTTGCCACAAACCGCTGACTCCTCAATGGAATTGGTTGGTTACTTGATGGGCGATATGATCCGCAATAAAGAGGAGGACAAAAAGGACGTAACGTCTCACGACCCAAAGAAAGGAGGAAATGCTCGCTTCAAGGGCAAGAGTGCAGATCATAGCAAGTCTGGATTTAATTCCAACGTTCCACAATGTAAGATTTGCAGGAAATACCATAGGGGTCGATGTCATTTCACTCCATCTTCTACGGCAACTGTCTATGAATCGTGTCATAGACCCGGCCACGCAATGGCCGATTGCTGGAAAAAGAAAATGACCTGTTATAACAGTAAAGAAATGGGTCATCTAAGCTTCTAATGTCCCAAGAAAAAATCCGCGACCGGTGGTGCGGGTGGAAGTGGTAAGAAAAATGAAGCCAAGAAAGGCAATGCAAGAGTCTTCGTCCTAGACACTAAAAAGGCGGCTGACATGCCGGAAACCATCACTGGTACTTTCATAGTCAACGACACTTATGTTAGAGTTTTGTTTGATTCAGGTGCCAATTTAAGTTTTATAGATAATAACTTTTGTAGTCTATTAAACGAACCTTAACAAAACTAAATAAAACTCTAATCGTCAAGACACCTAGTAGTGAAATAGTCAAAATCTCCGAAGCCCTTGAAAACGGAAAAATTCTTTTAGCATATTCTGCCCATTCAATTGTTACCAATGACTCTTGCTGGTTTTGACATTGTACTTGGTATGGATTGGTTATCCGACAATCATACTCGTATCATTTGCAATAGCAAAACCGTCGAACTTCGAGCTCCTGATAAATGAATCATTCGAATAGAAGAGGATAAAGACGTTGGCCAAGTTAGCCTAATCTCCATGATAAGGGCTAACAAATGTTTAAATCAAGGATGCTTAGCATTCATGGCCTACGTTACCGAAGAATGCAAACCCAAAGAAATAAAAGACGTACCAATCGTTTCTGATTCTTCTGATGTTTTTCCTGATGAACTTCTTGGGAATCCCTCCCGATCGTGAAGTAAAGTTTAGGATTGATCTTATTCCCGGTACTGCTCTGATCGCCATAGCTCCGTATCGTTCAGCTCCAACCGACATGAAAGAATTGAAGAAACAACTCGACGAACTACTTGAGAAGGGTTTCATTCGACCAAGTTCTTCACCATGGGGTGCACCAATTTTATTTGTCAAGAAGAAAGATGGATCTATGAGAATGTTTATTGATTATCCAGGTCTCAACAAAGTCACAATCAAGAATCTTTATCCACTCCCTCAAATCGATGATCTTTATCCAGGCGCAAGCTATTTTTCTAAAATCGATCTTCGTTCTGGTTACCATCAACTCAAAGTTCAATATGAAGATATTTTGAAAACCGCATTCCGAACAAGGTATGGACATTATGAGTTCATGTTCATGCCGTTTGGACTTACTAACTCTCAAGTTGCGTTCATGGATATGATGAATCGAATATGCAAGCCTTACTTGGATAAATTTTTTATCGTATTCATCAACGACATACTTATTTATTCTAAGTCTAAGGTTGATCATGAAATTCACCTCCGAACCTTACATGAATTACTTAGAATCGAGAAGCTATACGCCAAATTCTCAAAATATGAATTTTGGCTTTCCGAAGTGCAATTTCTTGGTCATGTCATCAACATCAATGGTATTCAAGTGGACCTTGCTAAGATTGAAGCTATCTCTAAATGGGAGATTCCAAAGTCGCCAACCGAGATCCGAAGTTTCTTAGGTTTGGCTGGCTATTATCGAAGGTTCATTGAAAATTTTTCTCGTATCACCGTTCCCCTATCCTCTTTGACTCACAAAAACATCAAGTATAAATGGGGAACAAAACAACAAGAGGCGTTCGATATACTTAAACAAAAACTCACCCAAGCACCTATGTTGGCCTTACCAGAAGGTACTGAGGACTTTGTTGTCTTTAATGACGCATCTCATTCCGGTTTGGGATGCGTACTAATGCAACGCAAGAAAGTAATCTCTTATGTCTCTCGTCAACTCAAGATACATGAAAAGAACTATACAACTCACGATCTAGAGTTAGGCATCATAATCTTTTCATTGAAGATATGGAGACATTATCTCTATGGAGTAAAGTATATCGTGTATGCCGATCATAAGAGTTTGAAACACATCTTCGAGCAAAAAGAACTCAACATGCGTCAACGATGTTGGATGGAAACTTTGAATGAATACGACTGTGAGATCGTTTATCACGAAGGCAAGGCTAACGTTGTGGCCGACGCTTTAAGTCGCAAGGAACACGAAAAGCCAAAAAGAGTCCGAGCGTTAATACTAGAACTCCAAATTGATCTCATCGAACAAATTAAATCCGCTCAACTTCAAGCGATCAACGAAAACAAGATCTCCGATGAAAAATGTAACGGCACCATTGAGTCGCTAGTCAAGGGTGACGATGGTATCCTTAGAATGAGAAACCGGATTTGGGTACCAATCGTTGGGGACTTGCGTGAGAAAAGTATGAATGAAGCTCACAAGTCCAAGTACATGATGCACCCCGGTAGTGACAAAATGTACCAAAATCTCAAACCAAACTACTGGTGGAATCGGATGAAAAATGACATCACTTCTTATTTAGCAAAATGTTTAACTTGTTTGAAGGTCAAGGCTGAACACCAAAAGCCTTCGGGATTGCTTCTGCAACCCGAACTTCCCGTGTGGAAGCGGGAGTTGATAACCATGGATTTCATCACAAAACTCCCGAAGACGACTCGACAACATAATGATATTTAGATTATTGTGGATAGAATAACGAAATCCGCTCACTTCATACTCATCAATGAATCGTACTCAATGGATAGATTAGTGCGTATTTATGTGAACAACATTTTTGCCTTGTATGGAGTACCGTTGTCTATAATTTCTAATCGAGGCAGTCGTTTCACGTCTCTCTTTTAAAAAAGATTCCACAATCATTAGGTACAAAGTTAAACCTTAGCACCGTCTATCATCCACAAACTGATGGGCAAAGCGAAAGGACAATTCAAACGTTTGAAGATATGCTCCGAGCTTGTGTAATTGACTTAGGTGGAAGTTGGGATGACCACTTACCCCTAATGGAATTTTCGTATAACAATATCTATTATACAAGTATTCAAGCTACCCCATTCGACGCGTTATATGGTCGAAAATGTAAAACGCCCGTGTGCTGGTCTGAAACCAGAGACAATCAATTGTTTGGACCTGAGATAGTCGAAGAAACCAGGGACAAAATTCTGCAAATTTGCGAACGACTTAAGACGGCACGTGACCGCCAAAAGAGTTACGCCGATGTCCGTCGTAAGCCGTTAGAATTCAATATTGGTGACAAGGTTCTTTTGAAAGTCTCGCCGTGGAAAGGCGTAGTTAGCTTCGGAAAGAAAGGAAAACTAAGTCCTCGATTCGTTGGACCTTTCGAGGTACTCGAACGAATTGGTACTGTTGCATACCGCTTGCAACTACCCGAGGAAATGAAAGGGATACACAATGTATTCCACATCTCGAATCTGCATAAATGTTTAGCCGACGAATCTCTATATATGCCATTAAAAGATGTCGAAATTAATTAGAACTTAAAATTTGTAGAAAAACCCATTTCAATCGAAGATTCGAAAACATAGAAATTAAAGAGACGAACCTTGAAAATCATGAAAGTAAAGTGGGACTCATGAAACGGCCCTGAATACACTTGGGAACTTGAATCCGAAATGAAGAAGAAATACCCCCCACTTGTTCTAAAAATCAATCTCGAGGACGAGATTTATTTCAAGGTGGGGGGGGGGATCTAAGATCGTGAAATTTTTAGATCAAAAATAACAAGTTTCCAAAGTCAAGGGATTAAAAATGTCAAATTCTAAACTTAAGGGTTAAAAATAAAAATTCTGGTTACCTGATCCATCACGATACGCGATGGATCAGAAGGGAAACCCATCGTGTATCCCGGTGGGTGGACTGACAGGATCGACACGTGGCCTGCCACGTGTCCACACGTGGCACAACGTCCGCCACGTGTCACCACGTGGCATTACGTCCGCCATGTGGCAAGCCTAGTAGTGACAAGGCAGAGCTACATCGCGAAACGCGATGGGCTAGCCCAAGGTGCCATCGCTTACCTCGTTGGGTCCCCTGCCTTGCCTATATATAGAAATCTCGGGTTCTTCACATTTCATACTCAAATCACACACATATATTTCTCTCTAACATCTCTATAGAACCCAAGAATCATACCCTCGATGCACATCGAAAAGCGTGCCCATATTCCTCGTTTTCCTTGCCGACGTCCCTCGATATTCGTGCCACTTACCACCAACGTTTCAATCAAGAAGGACTTGCATCTCGATGTCCTGACGACCCGCCTCGTAAAAGCGTGCCTGTGTGAGAAGAAGAGTTGGTGCCTCGTTCTTCCAAAGCGAAGTGTTGATCAGAAGGAATTGAAGAGAGTAAAAGACGTCGAAGTACTGCTCGATCGTCTAGAGTTATTATAAGCCGACAAGGGTAGGCATAATGCCCGAATAAAATAATAATAAAATATTGAGAAGGCTTAAAACCCAAAGTCAAGGAAATACTTGATACCTTGATAAATAAGAGAAAAATAACAAACAAATAAAAGAAAAGAGAAGAATATGATCATATATATATATACATATATATATATGATTATATATAAATCTTTGTTATAATATATTATTATTTAATATATTATGTGTAAATCTTAAATAATAAAGAAAAGAGAAGTATATGTTTCTTAAGGGGGGGGGGGGGTACATTGAGAGCACTGATAGATAAACACCTTGTGGTGGACCCCCCAACCATGCCTTCCGTTGTGCCATCGGAACCAGCCTTCCAGGTGGACGGTGATTGTGTGCTGGAATGCATTAAATCCTTCCCGAAAGATACATCTTGTGGGAGGGATTTTAGACGCTTTCTGTGGCCAGGGGTCTCCAACCGCCTCCGGGCTCTTAAAGACCATCACTGATGTTGTCAACTTGTGGCTTGGGGGTGTTGTCCTAAAGTTATAGCGGAGTTTATTGCTTCGGCACCCTTGACCCCCCCTATTCAAGCCTGGCAATGGAATTAGACCCATCGCAGTGGGGGGCATTTGGAGAAGATTGATGTCGAAAGTCGCTATGCGTAAAATAGGAAAAAAGGTGGCTGCTTATCTAGGGGATTTCCAATTAGGGGTTGGGATCCCTAATGGGGCAGAAGCGGTACTGCATAGTGCTAACAGGTTTTTGAGCATGTTTCATTCTAACGGGTCCCTAGCTATGCTCACTGTTGATTTTTCTAACGCCTTCAACGAGGTGAATCGGACGACCCTTCTCAGGGAAGTTAGCTGTTGGGACTTATATTTTAGACCGACGCATCGAATTTATATGTGGGTGAAAAATATATTATTTGGTCTCAACCAAGGGTGGATGGCTTGAAGACCAAGTCATGCTAGACTAATATAAATAGATATTTTTATTCATTTGTCTAGTATGAGTGACTGTATTGTGTATGTGTGAGATTTAGGGTTTTATCCCTTGGAGAGAGTCTCCGCCTCTAGGATGAGCTCTCCTGGTGGCGGCTGATATTTCTTAATCGATTGTATGTATGAATGTATGTATGAGTGTTTCGTCTTAATGAGAATCATTCGGCTAATATTTCATACTACCATTTCTATCTTTTGTGTTTTAATTACAATTGCTCATCCTACTTTATTGTTAATTGTTAATCAAATCAGGCTCTATCTCAATACACCTCATCCATCCAAACATCTTTCAAGAGTGAATACGAGTGAGATTCGATCCTAACCCTAGATCCGAGCTCCACACCACTGTTAATAACGACTATTCACACTTCCGCAATGGGGCTCGGTTTTCACAATTGGTATCAGAGCGGGGTTACCGAATCGTTTAGACTACCGCTGAACAGATTCATTACGCTCTTGAATCCACCATGGACGTTAAACGATGAAGTTCATTGAAATTATTTTTGGGGGTTTA
This sequence comes from Bidens hawaiensis, assembly GCF_021521415.1. Taxonomy (NCBI): domain Eukaryota; kingdom Viridiplantae; phylum Streptophyta; class Magnoliopsida; order Asterales; family Asteraceae; genus Bidens; species Bidens hawaiensis. Next base: position 55,703 of record NW_027494661.1, on the reverse strand, counting down.
GAAATTATTTGATGTTTTGGAGAAAAGTATAATGATTGATGTTTGGGTTGATGACTCGTTTGGAGATCCAACATCAATTTCATGAATTTGGTCAGAACGGTCCAGATCTGATGTAACAGTTTTATTTGGCTCGTTTTGGCGCAACACTGTTCATCTGATTATTTCTAGATCTGAAAAGGTTGATTATGATATGAAGATTGGTTTCTTTTATTTCGAGATGACTTGGATGGTTATACAATGATTTATTTCAGATTCCGAAACTTGTTTTTGGATTTGAAAAATTAGGGTTTTGTGTGCTCATGCTGCATAAACAGTAGATGTTTGTTGAAAAATATTGCCGATGGTACAAACTGATAAAGAGAATGTACAAGTCAAGAATGAACATGAACTAAAGGCAATTTCATCATTGTTTGTGGCAGCAAATGCAAAGTGAATATTCGAGTAGGTTCTGCAAGGGAAAATCAGTGACTGATGACGCAGAAATGAAGTTTTGATATCTCGAGCACACTATGAACAAATAAGATTGGACTCGAGTATGGAAAATGACTAAGTGTTGCTTCGAGCACAGGAGGTGTTTTGCCCAAGCACATCTTTGTTTGGCTCAAGCACAGGTTATTTCGAGCACATCTTATATCGAGCACATCAAATTCGAGCACACTTTGTGAAACCCAGAGCATATCCTTTGTCTTCTCAAGAAAACTATCTTCTTTAAGTCTCGAGCACACTTTGTTATTTATTCGAGCAGACTCTTTTTTTTCGAGCATACTCTGTTTTGTCTTCAACAATTATGCTTGTGAAGAGAAAACTCAAGTTTGTGTCGAGCACACCCTTGCTCCCGAGCACACTTTTGCTCCCGAGCATGTTTGGTGGAAAATGAAAAAGCACTAAGTAATCCGAGCACACTTTTGTTTCCGAGAACTAAGTAATCCGAGCACACTTTTGCTTCTGGGCACACTTTGTGCTAGTGGAAAAATTGAAAAATTACAAGTGTTTTGCTCTTCGGGTACACTTTGTGCTAGGAAAGTGCTTCCGGGAACACTTTGTGCTAGTTGAAAATTGAAAAATCACAAGTGTTTTGCTTTCCGGGTACACTTTGTGCTAGTTGAAAATTGAAAAATCACAAGTCTTTTGCTTTCCGGGTACACTTTGTGCTAGGAAAGTACTTCCGAGTACACTTTGTGCTAGGAAAGTGCTCCCAGCACACTCTGTGCTAGGAAAATGCTCCCAAGCATACTTTGTGCTAGGAAAGTGATCTCAAGCACACTGTGTGCTAGGAAACAAAGTTTGTGAAATATTTCAAGGTTTTGAAGAAACTTTTGAGATTTTTGGTGCCGTTGACCGTTTGACCAAGCTGTTCTCTACGGAAGATATATACCAGGGGTATTTTGGTAATTTTTCTCCAATCATCAACAAGCTTATGGAATTCAAACCTCATAAAATTTCACGACTTCATCAAGAGCTTTAAAATTTCACGACTTCATCAACAAGCTTATGGATCCACTCACTAAGCTCCTTAAAAGGCTGAAGTATGAGGGTCATACTTGCGCCTTAGGACTTTAATATTCTAGTGATTGGATTTGATCTATTTTGTATTTGGATATCAGAACAATTGTTATTTTGACTCATTCATATGATTATGGCATTTTGAGTTATGTTCCATTTTAGCATGTTTAAATCCATGAATAATTTAATTATTATAAATGTCTGTAGTCGTTCATATTTGTGGGAACAAATATGAAGGTAAGACTATTATGAACTTGGATTGGTCGATATTCATAAGGTATGAATATAGAGCAAGGGCTTGCTGCCAAGGTACATAGATATTTGTGGGATATAAATAATTGACTGACCAGCCCTCAAATGTTACTTCGTGGAATCTTTGTGATTGATCATAAGTAAAATTGAGTAAAGGCTAATATCATAGTATTCTCCAACTTGAGATACATATTGGGTCTTGATATTCACCAAATATTATACTTTGAGTTAGTTCTTCGCTGCTATGAAACATGACAGTACATAAGGCTAAGCTTATGTGTAGTACGAGGTGATTATGAGATGCGTATGTAGTCAATAGGGGATTTGTCCCTCTTATTCGTTGAGAGTAAGATGTCTAAGGTCTACTAAGTTAAATCAAAAGAGTGTGATCACTCTGTGTCTCTGGATTTGACATGACATCTGTGGTAAAAGGATAAATGATAGATTCTTTGTTGTTGTTTTGGTTGTTGTTTCTTTGTTGATTTTGCTGGTATTGCTGCTGACCTCCTGGTTGTTGATTCTGGAATTGATTCATCTGATAGTTCCTTGGAAAGTTGCATTCTCTTGCAAAATGTCCTGGCTGTTGGCAATTATAGCAGATTGCCTTTGACTTGTCAAATCCAATTCTTTCATTTGGACCAGAAACCAGAGATCTACAAGTTCTATTATACAACCTCTTACTTCTCAAAGCTAACATTGCAGCTTGCTACTTCAAATCCATGTCCTCCAAATCATCAGCATCTATCTGCTCTAGATCATCTTGCACTACACTTGTGTGAATCAAATTCTTTGCAACAAATGCATTATATGACTCAGTAAACATAGACAGCAAAGCCTGTGTATCATTGCTTTGCCCATGTCCTGTACCAGTATGAGGAACATTTCCACTTGCCATAGAGGCAGAATCAGTGTCATCAATCAGCTGCACATTGAATCTTTGTTGGTTTCCTTGATTACTTGTGCTACCACCAATGAAAGCTTTTGTTTTATCAGCATTGTGCTCAGCAGGTTCTTCAATGATTGGAATCTGTTGCTGATTCTTGGTAGTCAGATTGCCCATAGGTGCAATCAATGCATTTGAAACATTGAAGCAGGGTCTTTCCTTCCTTATCATTTCATTTTCTATCATTTCTATCTCTGCAGCTTGAAGAAAACACACCACATCATCTACTTTTAGCTCATTGAAGTTGTGCTTTGTAAGGATGAACTTGCAGGCAGTATACCATTCCTTTGGCATAGAGTTTAGCAGCTTGGTGTTGAGATCAAAATCAGTCATGACATAATCTATGGTTCTGAGCTCATTCACAATTCCCAGAAACCTTTCCAGAATTGATTTCAACCTTTCTCCTTCTTTATACTTGAATCTTTCTAGTTGCTGCTTCAATCTCTGCTTCTTGATGTTCTTGAGTTCAACATTTCCTTCAAACATCTCAAGAATTGCATCATACATTGCCTTGGCATTGGGATGATGTGCAACCTTGGTAAGTATTTCCCAAGACAGACCTAGCTTCAACATAGCTAAAGCCTTGTCATCAACCTTTCTCATCCTTTCTCTCACAGCTGCAGTGGCTGCAGTATTTGCACCTTCTTCAGCTTCCCCTTATGGACCATTTTTGATGGAGTTACACATATCAACATCATTGAAGCATACGGCTGCTTCAAAGAGTACTTTCCATTTGGTAAAGTTTTCCTGTCCATACAACCTTGGTATCTTTTTAGTAGACACCTCTTGTTCCTCATATCCAGACATTTTGAGAAATCAAAAATCAGTTTCTTTGTGAAAACAGAGTTTCAAAATAATCAGATCTGAAAACCGATTGCTCAGATCTGATGTGTCTGATGTGATTTGAACAAGAGTTAAATACAAAGATTAAAGCTTTAATTGAAACAAAGAAGAGAAAACACCAAATAATTGTAGATCTGGAAGAAAAAACTGAAGAACAGAGCTGCTGACGTCACAAATCAATGGAACAGTGGTCTGCTTACTTCATTCTTTTTCAAATCTTTAATCAGCAACAATCTTTCCAAAATAGCAGTAACAAGCTCTGATACCACTTGCCAGGCCCCTGATTTCAGCTAGATCTTACTTAATCATGTCATAACTCACACAGATTAATGTGTCGACAAGGGAGTTAATGACGGGTTGCTAAATTTAGAAATATTACCGTTTGTTAAAGGCGGAATCAATAACAAACATACGGTTGCTAAATCAATAATCAAAGGTAGAAAGCACACACAGGATTCACTCACTAAGATTTCCATCTATATAATTTTCATCATACAAAGTGGCTAGGACAGCCGTCACACAATATTTTCTCTCAATAAATGTGCCTATCTATCCTTATCTGTGTGTCTTGGGTGGCGTGCCCTAAAATATTCTATTTATAGGACTGCCACCCTATGACAGCTGTCATTCCTTCTAGAAACCCTAAATACAACGTACATATTCAAATTACATATTCAAAATAAACTAAGTGTAAAACAAGTCTTCCGGGTAGGCTCTGGATAAGTAAACTTCTCCGAGTAGACTGTGTGCTTTGCCTGCCTTAGACTTGGTAACATAGAAGTGTGCTCGGGATCAGTTTCCGGGTAGACTTTACTTGAAGAGTATTTTAACATGTAAAATACTCACCGGGTAGACTTCAGTCTTCTTAACTTTGCCAGACTTTGCCCGACAAACCCTTACGAGCAACCTTGTTCTTCGATGGTCTATTTCAACTCCTTGCTATAACATAACTTATTAGCAAAGTGTACTCGGGAGTACTGTTCCTTTGCTTGAGTTGAACCTTGATCGATATTACTTAAAGATATTCATTTCAATCATCAAGCATGTTCGGACCACTATTATTAATGAATACCTTGCCCGGTCTTCCAATCACTTAGCTTCATGGACTTGGTTAGCCAAAAGCTTACTCGGGAGTGAACTTTACTTGGCTATGAAGAACAGACTTGCTTGATAAAGTGAACCTTGCCCGGATTTACATAAACTAGTGAACCTTTCCCGGTAATACACTAATTTGCAAACCCTGCTCGGATATCCACTAAAGAAGACTTCTTGAAGATAACCTTGCCCGATGGACAAAATATCGTACCCGGCTAAGTAAAAGCTTGCTTGAAGGTCTAAGGTGTGCCCGGATCCATACTTAGCGAATTCTGATGAGGTTGAGAAGATTCCAATCTTCCATGTTCTTCATTTTGGTCAAATCTTAGACTCAACAATCTTCCCCTTTGGTCAATTGTTTGACTCAACAATCTCCCCCTAGATTGGAACACCTCAGCTGACCCAAAACAATTCTAAGGTTACTTACACTTAGTCAAAATACACATCAAATAAAAAGTCAAATTACATATTCAAATAACATAAACAAATTACATAAACAGAAAGTTGTCCGAAGACATTACAAAACAAAGCCTATTCTATTGATCTTGTCTCTTTCTTGCATTATGAACGGCTTGTCTTTTATTGATTATCTCTGAAGCAGCTTTCATTTTGAAGATATTAAGGGCTTGATAGTGAGTGTGACTTTCTAGTATAGCCAAGTCCCTTATATCCATTAGATCTTCATTGTGCAGGCATGTCAAGTCTTCATCTTTCTTAATGATCCCCAATATTTTTCCATCAGAGTTTCTTAGTACAAAATGATCAGCATTCTCTTTGTATTCAATTTTAGCTATAATGCCATTCTTCTGTACTGTGTAGTTGGGGCGTCTCATTCTTCTTCCCAGACTTATGCAAGTATTCATATTGGACAGTGGATTCTCATCTCTGACAGTCATTTGATAGTCTCTCTCAGCTATGTCCATTCTTTTTAGCTTCGTAGTCCTTTTTGACTTGTGAGTTTGGACTGTTCTCCAATTTCTCTTTTCTTTTAAGAACTTGAACCCTCTGTTAGCTTCTTCTAACAAAAATTTTGACAGATCATTCATCTGTCTACCTGCCAATCTGCTTCTGTTTCTGTAATCATACAATCTGAGAGTGGCCATCCTTCTCAATTGTTCTTCATTGTATTCATGGAAGTCACTCCTGAAAACAATTTCTCTCAATTGTCTACTCCCCATAATCACTTTTAATACTCCAGTAACAGAATCAAAGTACAGTTCTCTTGGTAGAACCATGTCAGATTGTGGTCTGGTTATTTGTTGTGCAGAACTGCTTGACTCACCTCTTCCTCCTTGACCTCTTCCTCCTTGTGGAAATCTTCTAGAAATTGGAGGTCTGAAGGGAATGGACTTCTTTGGTTTCCCAGGCCTCAAGTTGAAAAACTTTATGTAGATGGCCTCCACCATTTCAGTTGGAATATTGGCAAATTCCACAATATCTACTCCATGTTCTTTAAGTTCTGGTAACATTTTTGCCATTCCAGGAGTGTTTGCCAACCCAGCAGGTACAAATCTTCCATCTGCATAGTATCTTGGGTTCTCACCTTCTCTTAAAGCCTTTTCCCATTCAGTCTTTTGATGATAAAAGAGGTTTTTAAAATCCTCCTTTTCCAAGACATTAAAGTCTGCTTCACTCATTCTTCTTTGATTGATCATTATGTTCTTCAGTATGTTTATCATTTCTTCATTTTCCCATGGAACAAATGGTTCATACTCAGGCTCAGGTTTCACCTCTTGAGGAGTAGGAGTTTCAACTGACTTGGCTTGTTCTTTTGCCTTCTCCCTCAAAGTTTGAATTCTTCTTCTCTTAGCTTGGGGTTCATCAGTTGCTTCAGCCTGTTTGGTAAAGCTTTCAGTTTGGACTCTCTTCAATCTTTCTTTTCTTTTCAATTTATTATATTGGTCCAATACTGATTCTCTTGTCAAGTTTTCAACTATTTCAGGCTTCATGCCTCTCTCCAGTAAGTAACCACACATACCTCCAAACTTCTTTTTCAACTCTTCAATAGTTTCAAGTTTTTCATTTTCTCTTACAGCTTTCTTAATCACTTCTTCTCTTTCACTGTTATATAAATCTTGGAGTTGGTCAAAGGTAAAGTGAGACAGATCTTTTTCAGAATAGTTATGCCTTCTAAGATAATCTCTGTATTTCTGTGAATCTCTATTCTTTTCTTCCATCTTCTTCTTCAGAGCATCTCTCTCTTTGTCAAGTCTCATCTGCAACTGATCATCATCAAGATCAGCCAAAGATTCAAAGCTTATGCCATAACTTCTCATTTTTACAACCAAAGGATTTTTCTTTTTAGCCTCCTCAAACTCTGTTCAATGTTGGTCCTCTGTTCATCAGTCATTTCAACATGTGGGGACTCAACATCAGTAGCTTTCACATTCTTTCCTTGATCATCTTTTGGATCGTCATCATTATCATCAGACTCTTCAGACTCATCCTCTCCTTCAGTTAGGTCATTCATAGCATCAATTTTTGGTTCATCAGTGGATGGATGATCTGATTCAGTTCTTATTGGCACATTAGGGACACCTGGAATCTGTTGTCCTGGTTGTAGTGTCCGCAATGGAATTGCCCTGATTGGGCTATTATCATTATCACCTTCATCATCAGGAGTCTCAACATAGCATTTGTTCTTTTCATCCCATCTTCCTCTCTTTGTTTTCCTCTCATCATCCCTTTTCTGTTCACCAAATTTCCTTTTTCTTGAATATACTTGTTCAAACTTTTTGGCTCTTTCCATCCTGATTCTGGTGACATTTGCCAATATTTCTTCTACAGATTCACCAGTTGGCCTTTCAGGTTCTCTTTCAGGTTCCTTCTGAGGCATTTCTTCAGATCCATTCTCATGTTGGCTCTGTGGTTGAAACATACTAACCAACAAACCAAAAGAGTTGTCAGCTTTCTCAACTCTGCTCAAATTAATCAATTCCTTAATTATCTCTTGATCAGCCACATCATCAATTATTTCTTTTGCTAGTTTGGCTTGTTTGATCAAGTTCCCCTGCTCTTCCAACTCTACAGGGTCCATAGTTTGGGCCAATATTTCTCTGTCCCTTGTTTCTCTCAAAATGTTTTCTTGTTCCCTTAGAGCTTCAGCATCAGCAATATCATCATCAGTGAACAACACATTCTTTTCTGGATGTGCCTTAACAGGCTCTTCTTCTGTCACTTTTGCTTTTCCCTTGTCTAATCTTTTCTTTAATTCTTCTTCACTTTCAGGAGGGAAATTATCAATATCTCTTTCAAGTTCATTCAGTTCTTCATCATACTCTACATTCTTGAGGCATTCGGGTTGTTCAGCTTCTGGTTCAGTGAGTATTAGCTCCTCAGTAGCAGTATCTCCTTCATTCACTTCTTCATTTTCTACTTCTGTCTGAATGTTAGTTAAGACATCAGTAGCTATGTCAGTTAGGACATCAGTAGCTATGTCAGTAGAAGCTACATTCTCTACATTCTCATCAACATTTGTCTTTTCAACTCTTGTCTCTTTCACAATATTTTCTTCAACATTCATCTTTTCAACCCTTTCCTCTGTCTCAACATTCTCTCCATCCCTCTCCACATTAATTGTTTCTTCATTGTAATCATAGTCTTGTTCACCAACATCAGATCTATCTCCTTCATAATCATCATCTTCAATCCTCCTCTCCTCACTACTCTCCTCTCCATCATCATAATCAATCATAATTAATTTTAGACTGTCTGCAGTATCCACAACTGTTACAGTCTCAACAACATTGACATCAGAGACAGTTGGTATATTATCATTCTCTCCCTGTTTTGGGGCAGCTGAGGTCTTCTCAACCTCCTGCTCCAGGGTTTGAATTCTCATTTTAGCTTGTATCAACTTCTCAAACAGCATTACATTTTCATTAGTCACATCCTCATTTCTTCTTTTTAATTCAGCAACTTCTTCCAACAGCTCCAGGTTTCTTTGGAATAAGTCTGTGTCAATGGTAGATGTTGTAGGTGGTGATGTAAAGAATGGTTCATATTCAGGTGGTTCTTGAGTTGTAGTTTGAGGTTGGAAAGTTGATTGTGGTGGTGATTGTGTATGAGGTGGGCTTGGGATAATTGGATCAGAGTGAATTGGGTTTATTGTTGGTGGTGTTTGTGGTGGTGGAGATATGTGTGTTGAAGTTTCTGGGTGGCTTATGGTTAGGGTTTGAGGTGGGGATTGAGTGGTTTGATAAGGTGGAGTCTGTGGTGGTGATGGTATAATTGGTTGGTCAATGTGTGGTGGTGACTGTGGTGGTGTTGGAACAGGTTGTTCTGTTTGATCAAATTGCTCCCCCTGATCAGGTGCAATAATGTCCATAGCTACCCCGGCTCCTCCATCATCTCCATTCACATCATCATCTCCTCATTCCTCCTCTGAGCTTAACTCAGGCACAGGCATCACATTCAAGTCATGGTTTAACAACCATGGCAGGATCTCAAATGGAGCTTCAGCATTGAATCAATTTGCAACACCAGGATTCTTGATTCTCTTATATATGTCAGGGTTTTGCATCAGATGTGTAATCCCCATAGTGGGTAGATCTTGTAATTCTCTATTAAAGATAATCTGTAGGAACCTTGGATATTGTAAGAATCTGTCTTTCTCCGCTTTCTTCAAGTTTGCTACCAGTCCATCAAAAATCATTTTTGAAAAATTGAAGGGTAGATCATACATAATCCCAACAGTAGCATTTGCTAAATCATGACTCATCAAAGTCCATGATACTTTTCTTGGAGCAAATCCTTGTATCCCATGGTGAATGAGAAATCTGTACAACATTGGGAACATCCCCTTTTGAAATTGTCCATCATGGACTGTTCCCTGATAACCCATTGTTTGTTCAAATATTCTCAGCAGGTGTGCTGTATTGAATTTTATATGGTTATGATCATCATCATTCAACCTCAAACATCTTCTGATCATCCTTTCAGTCACATGTATCTCATGACCAGCAACAGATGATTCAATCCTTCGGCCATTTAGGTCGTCCACAAGTGTTGCAGATCTCCAGAAATCAAGTGAGTGATTTCTGTAGATGACAGGGCTTTCAGTAAGAGAAAAACTGACATTTGATAGAGCCATCCATGTAATCATTGGTACCACCGGCTCATTGTCAGGTGCGACTTGTAAAAGTGCACACATATTATGCTTTTTCTCGAAGAAGTATTTGGGTTGTTCTTCTTCTGCCATATATAAATCAACACAATAAACATATTCAAAATGAAATTAGTCACAAAGTCCAGTACTTTAGATAATTTCAAGTTATAAAAATGAAGAAGAAAGAAAAGAGAGAAAATTATCAAGAACCTGTTCTTCGACAAATTTATAACCTAAACACATAAACAGAGTATTAGTAATCATATACATAATCAAAACCCATTATAGTCTAATTGTGGTCAGAAAACACATTAATGTTGCTTACCGAGTCGGAATTAGAGGGCTAATTGGATTGAAGTAAAATGCGATTAGTCGGTTAGGTTTCTTTGAGAGTAAGCAGTTTGCAGTGGAAGGAGAGAGAGGGAAAAATAATGTTGAAAATCTTGCCTAACTCTCTCTTATATACCTTTTGAAAGTGGGTTTTAAATGTTTTTTGTCGTTTAGTGAGTTATTAGCTGTCACACAGTAACATTATCCACTTGATATATTAAAACATTTCATATCATTTAAGTATATTAAACATTACTCGGAATAATTCTTTTCAAAGTCTACTCAGTATACTTCCACTTACACAAAGCTTACCCGGTCAAACCTTGCTTGGAAAATTTTCATTATTTATAAAGTTTGCTCGAATCCTTCTATTTATAAACTTTACTCGATCAAGTTTAATTAATCTAAATTTAAGACATAATGAAGAAAGCTTACCCGAAATACTAGATTTCTTGAGAACTTAATCACAAGGCAAATAATCAAGTATAAACATCAAATAAACATCCTTACTAGGAATCAATTAAGACACCCGTATAATTTTCTCAAATTCAAGTTAAAAAAAACTTAATTTAGCATAAATCCTATCAGCATAATAAGAATCATAATCAATTTATCATACTAAAGAACATATTCAATCAAGCATACTTGGAAACATAGTATGCCCGAGAAACCATGTTAGTGTGCCCGAACAACCTTCGTATACAAAGTATACCCGAATAACTTTTCTTAAATACAAAGTGTGCACGGAAAGGACTTCTAGCATACAGTGTACTCGGACAGTTAAGTTTTGAAATTACCAAGTATATTGAGTGAACAAAAGTGTACCCGGAATATAGAGTGTGCTCGGAAAACAAAGTTTGCCCGAAAACACTTGTAATTTCAAAGAGATCATAAACACAAATATCACAGAGCATGCTAGGAATGAAATTATAACACATAAACAGTTAGGTGTGCTACAGTTAAAATTTCAAATAGCTTGCCCGAAATACCATAGTTAGCAATGAGCTCACTAGGATACACATATTCACTCATCAGGTATGCCCTTACCTAAGGGGTTTCAACATATCAAATCATACCCGAAACTAACACGCTTAAATAATACTATCTAAGTGTGCCCGAAAAAGTTAACAAACTTTTTCTCACAACATATTCACACAAATCACAAAGCTTACTCGGTGTACTAATCCTAAGTTCACAAAGTTTGCTTGAACTAATAATCAGCATATAAAATGCAAAGCTTGCTCGTAACAAGAATTTCTTGTTAAAAGCTAGCTAAAACACATAATCATCTTAAGACTTCAACCTTTTGCTCGGGAAATGAGTACACCGGTGTACTCTAACCGGAAAGTGTAAACACTTCAAAGCATGCCCGAAAATCATAAACTTAGTCCAAAAGTGACTAAGCTTGCCCGGAAAGGTCATAAGTCATCAAACCATACCCGAAAGTTACATATTCAACCTATTTTAGGCAAAATGCAACCCTTTTTGACTTAAAATACTTGTCAAAACAAATTTATCTTTAAAGATCATGGTTTAAGAGCAAATGGTGCATTTAGAGATCAAATTTCAATTATTTTTCACTTCAAAACAGTCTGTTCCAATTTCTGAAAAGATCTCAAGAATGGGATCATATTGACTAAGTAGCTTTCTCAATACTTCACTCTCATCATTATTATGACAATATAGATAGGTTAACAGCAGGTATAAACTTAGCATGAATTTCATCTCTTTGGTGATATGATTTAGGTTCATTTAAAGCATAATGCATTAATGGTCAACACTGTGCTATGATGCCTCATATCTCTACTCAAAGCTTATTTGGCTTTCCCCATATCACCCCAATTTGACTCCAACCTCCTGTATTTGGTCAAAAATTGTTTTTGTATGACAGAACTTATTGTATTTTTGATTTTCAAACATGTATAGAGGTTGAACGTTGGACTTATAGTTAAATAACATGCCTTTCATTCAAGATGACACTGATTTTGTCAACATCTTTGTAGTTCTTAGTTGTAACCCTCTTGTTTGACAAAATATTTAAAACACTTATCAACTTTTGGTTGATTTATTCATACTTACCCTTGTTTTTGATATTTTCTCAAATTTTCTAGCACATGTTCTTTGTCATATATAAAGATGTTTCATTTTTGGTTGACCAAATAACAACAGGCTTGTGTATGACTGGGTAATCACTTTTCTGCCTATCATTTGGAGAGATTTATACTGAGACATGCAATGACAACTATGTATCTCCACATAAAGATTAGAATATTCATTATGTTTATATCACCTTAGATTTTACATCATCATGGGAAAGCAACCATACATGTTAATGACTATACTATAGTTTTTTTAGCCTATTAATTCCATATGATCAGCTAAGTAGTCAATGTACTATCATTTCCCATATAAAAATAGTTTAATATTCAATCACCCCAATATCTCTTTATTGTAATGTTAATGGCTATCCTGTTTGACCAACAGTGGTCAACAGGACCAAACATACATGTGAATATATGTCCTTTCAAAGTCAGAGCTATTGACATAGTTTTAAGTGAAGGAATAAGAAACAAGTCATAATTGCCCCAAATGCATTCAGTTTTCAGGTCAATGGCTATCCTTTGAATCTGTAGAGATTTAAGGACCAAAAATACACAAGTGCATGTCCTTCCAACTGGGCAAATGACATAATTTTTAGCAAAAACAACTTCTTGAGAGTTCTCTTTAAAAATCCTTCTTTTAAGCTTCTTTTAAAGCTTGAACTGAATAATCTTATTATATCTCTTCACCATTAACAACATGCTCATGTTTTTATCAAAATAAAGTATTTATGCAAAATTAATTGTAGAATTCATTTTATCACTTAATTTTGACATAAAACACATTTTGACATAAACAGTTGTAACATAATCAAATCTTAATCAAACTTAATATTATCAGGACAAGTAGACAGTACATTCATTCAAAGTCTAACCTATCTTAATAACATCAGAAGATCAGATAAAGCACATATTCAAGCAATTAAGCAATGATGTCAGATAAGCTTACTCTAACAATTAAATCTTAACAGAGACACTTATACTAACATCACAAATGCACAACAACTGATAATCAAACAAGCATATCAATCAGATCAATCATGTCAAAACTATGCAATCATCATAGTTAAAACACATATCAGTTTAAATATTCAGTAGCATAATCAGTAACATACTCAAGCATATTCACATAACATTCAATTTGTGAAACCTCTAAATAAAATAATCAGTTAGCACATAGAGGTACACAACCAGGCACACATCCTTAATCAGATTTCATAAGAGTTGATCCTTCCCATGGCTTTCAAAAGAAAGTTGAACCTAGTTCTATCAAGTGGTTTGGTGAATAGGTCAGCCAAATTGTCACTTGTATCAACTCTTTGCATTTCAATCAAACCTTTTTCACTGCAATCCCTGATGAAGTGATGTCTGATTTCAATGTGCTTAGTTTTAGAATGTTGAACTGGATTCTTAACAGTAAAATATGCAGCAGTATTATCAATAAGAATAGGGGTGTTCAGAAAATTCAAACCATAGTCCAGCATCTGGTTTTGAATCCATAGAACTTGTGTACAGCAGGCAGTTGCAACAACATATTCAGCTTCTGCAGTAGAAATTGAGACTGTAGTCTGTTTTTTGCATTGCCATGACACTAGCCTTTCACCCAAAAATTAACATCCTCCTGATGTTGACTTTCTACTCATGTTACATCCATCATAATCACTGTCTGTATATGCACTTAGATCAAAAGATTGGTTCTTTGGATACCAAATTCCTAAGTCTGGTCTTCCCTTTAAATATCTGAATATTCTCTTAACAGCATTCATGTGGGAGACTTTTGGATTTGATTGAAATCTTGCACACACACATACAACAAACATGATATCTGGTCTTGTTGCAGTCAGATACATCAGAGATCCAATTTTGGCTCTATGTTCATGTTCATCAACAGGCTCACCCTTCTCATCTGCAATCATCTTTTCTTTGGTGTCCATTGGAGTTGAAGAAGTCTTGTACTCATGACAGTTGAACTTGTTCAAGATGTCCTGCACATATTTGTTTAGGTGAAGATCCCTTAAGCTTTCTGTTGAACTTGCAATCCAAGAAAGAAGTTCATTTCACCCATAGAACTCATGTTGTATTTGGACTTCATTACCCCTTCAAACTCCATACACATTTGTTCATTTTTAGAACCAAAGATGATGTCATCCACATACACTTGTAACAGAAGCAAGTCTGATTCCTTTCTTTTATAGAAGAGTGTCTTGTCAATGGCTCCTCTTTTGAAACCATTTTCAAGAAGATGATTTGACAACTCATCATACCATGCTCTAGGAGCCTGATGCAATCAATAAAGGGATTTGTTTAATTTATACACCCTGTTTGGATACATTGAATCCTCAAAACCTGGAGGTTGAGCAACATACACCTCTTCATCAATCTTTCCATTTAGAAATGCAGACTTAACATCAAGCTGGAACACTCTAATGTTCTTTGAGGCAGCATATGCAAGAAAAATCCTGATAGCTTCAAGTCTTGCAACAGGTGAAAAGACTTCCTCAAAGTCTATTCCTTCTTCTTGAAGACATCCCAGTGCTACAAGTCTAGCTTTATTCTTAATCACCAAACCCCTTTCATCCCTTTTGTTTCTAAAAACCCATTTGGTTCCAATTGCATATCTGTCAAATGGCTTATCTACAAGATCCCATACATGTAGGTCTCTAAATTGTGCCAATTCCTCTTGCATTGCTTCCACCCAACTATTGTCTTTTAGTGCTTGAGCAATGTTCTTTGGTTCTATTTAAGATAGGAAGCAAGAGTAAAGACAACTGTTTGCAATTTCAGAATGACTTCTTGTAGCTCTTTTATGCAAATCACCAATGATGTTTTCAGAAGGATGATTCTTTTCTACATAAGGAGTTTGTATAATCATATTTGTAGACAAATTTGTGTCAAGATTTGTTTCATTGAGCTCTGGTTCTTCAATGATCAAATCAGCTTCTGCATCATGAAATTCTGGTGCTTCATCATTATGTTGTCCTGAAGTAGATGTACCATTGTTTTCTAAGTTCAGTCTTTGAAATAGATCTTGAAATCTTGCAGTGGATGCAGTTTCATTTTCACTTGTATGGTTGCTTGTGTCATACTCATGCTGAATTGGATCATTCTGTATATCTGGATTGTCTTGAGTGTGCTCAGCATGATCATTCTCACCAATTTCATCTGAGGAATTCTTCACAAAAGTATATTCCTTTTCTTTTCTGGCAACCTTCTTCCATAATTCTTCAAGTCCAATGATTTCTTCTTTTTCTCTTCAACTGCACTGGTCTTGTAGATAGTTTCATCAAAGTCATCAGGATAAATCTTGAAGGACTTAATCAATTTCTCATGATAAAACAGCCATGATGCACCATCAACTGTATTGAATTGATTCTCATTAAAAATAATGTCAGATGATTCTATAACACTCAAGTGGTCTTTCACATAAACTCTGTAGGCTTTTGAGTGTGTAGAATATCCAACAAAGAAACAATCCAGGGATTTTGTTTGAAACTTGTTCAAATAGTCCCTTGTGTTCAAAAGAAAACATTTGCATCCAAAGGGCTTGAAAAACTTGATGTAAGGCTTTCTATTATTGAAGATTTCATATGGAGTCTTATTATGCCTTTTGTTTACAAGCACCCAGTTCTGAACATAGCAGGCTGTATTTATGGCTTCAGCTCAAAATGTGATAGGCAGATTAGCATCTGCTAACATGGTCCTTGCAGCTTCAACTAAAGTTCTATTTCTTCTTTCTGCTATACCATTTTGTTCATGAGTTCTAGGAGCTGAGAATTGTTGTTGTATTCCTTTTTCCTTACAGAATTCTTGCATAACTCCATTTTTGAACTCAGTGCCATTGTCACTTCTCATCATCTTGACTTTCTTATTCAACTTGTTCTCAATCATTGTTACACAACCTTTAATCAACTCTGCAGTCTCATCCTTGGTACTTAGGAAATAAACCTAAGTGTATCTTGAATAGTCATCAATGATTACCAGACAATATCTTTTTTCCCCAATACTTGGTATACTCACAGGACCAAAGAGATCCATGTGAAGTAATTCAAGTACTTGATCAATTGAATTGATGAGTTTTGAATTATGAGTAGATTTTTGTTGTTTTCCCTTTTGACATGAATCACAATGATCTTCCAATTTGAACTCTCTTGTAGGTAAGCCTATGACATGCTCACCTTTGACAAGTCTATTCATGTTCTTCAAGTTCACATGACACAGTTTCCTATGCCACAATTTTGACTCATTTTCAGTGGCTTTGGAAACAAAACATGCACCTCCTCTTGAAATGGCTTCTTTCATATTCAATTCATATAAGTTACCATTTCTTGGTGCCATCATCATAATCATTTCAGGTGGAATCACAAATTCAGGTTTTAGAATGAAACAGTGTGAATCATCAAAACTGACTTTGTATCCCTTATCACACATTTGTGATATACTCAGCAGATTGTACTGAAGACCTTCAACATGAAATACATTATCAAATGAGAATTTCCCATTTGTTAAGATTCCTTTTCCAACAATCTTTCCACCATTTTCATCACTCCCAAAAGCTACAGGACCTTCATACTTTTCTTCATAATTGACAAGAGATCTCTTGTCACAAGTCATGTGCCTAGAACAACCACTATCCATGTACCATATATCATTTAGAGGAGTGGACTGTTCCTGCACATACAAAGAAAGTTTGATTAGTTGAGTGATGAAGTGCAAGCTTTATCAACTTGCAGCTCATCAGATTCAGTTTCAGACACAGCTTGGGAAGTAAGTGTTGTTGGTTCAGGATCTTCATGAGTGACTTCTAGATTGTCTGAATTATATGTTTCATAACCACACTCTCTTGGGGTTTTAATAAGTGAGGTTGAACACTGGTATTCAGTTGAGTCAGTGGCATACTCCTTTATCACATAGTCCTTCTTATCTGAGTAGTCTCTCACATCAGCAACTATTTCAACCTTACACTCAGTCTTAGGTTTCCAAAGGAAACCATGTGGTTCATATCCATGCTTTAGTAGAAACTTCTCATCACCAGTGAGTTATGTTGGTTCCTTTCTAGAATGTGCATCTTTTCTTCTTGTCTTCTCACAGCTTGATGAACTTTGAGAACTATCAGATTTGACTGATTGACTGTCTTGTCTGATTTCCACAGGCTGATAATTCTTCTTCACCAATTTCTCATTTTTTACTGATTTTGTCATTTGTTTCTCTGTTTTGACATCAGTTTTCTTTTCACTCCTTGTCTCCTTTGCAAATTTCTTTTCTTCTCTATTCAAGGTTTCATTTCCACACACCTTTCATTTTCCCAGATATATATCATACTTCTGTTTGTATAGAACAAAGTCTTGGCCATACTTTGTTCCATCTGGTACATGAAAATGTTGTAATTTCAATCTTTCATTACATGAGTCTGTGTGATTACCATATTCATCACATTTCTTGCACCAAACCTTTCCTTTGAATACTTCATGTTCTTTAGGTTTCTTGAACCTTTCACTTGGTCTTGGCTCATTGACTCCAATGGTCTTCTTGTTCTTTAGACTGTCAAAATTGATTGAGAAAGGAACAAATTCCTCAATCTTGATGTCTTTTCTTTCAATATTGCTTTTTACAAAGACAATTTTTTGCATATTCAGTGGTTCTTCATCCTGATTTTCTCTATGTCTTGACTGTCTTCTCTCATATTCTTCCATAGTTTCCACTTCTCCAATATCAAGAACTTCATGATTAGAGAAAATAGGATAAACAGGGATAAAGTTCTCAACATTCACATCTTCTTGCACTCTTTTCTTGTTGTTTTGCTTTTATCCTTTCCAGTACCTCTTGGCTTGGAGGCCTTACAGCACTGTAATTTGCCTTCTTTCTTTCACATATGTCAAAGGACACATGTTCTCTTTTCATTCTTTCATTCTGTTTCTTCATTCTTGGTGTCACTGGTGGATACATTGGAAGTTTGTCAACTGATTCTAGCTTCTTGTATCTTCTTCCTCTTTCTGCAGCTTTAAGTTCCTCTTCAGTAATTTGATCACTCAAATCACTTAAGTCATCTTGATTCAAGTCAATTGACTCAAGGTCATCTTCAGAGACTTGAACACCAATTGACTTTTCTTCTTTCAGTTCTTTCTTCACAAAAAAATCTCATTCTTCAATCACCTCAACATTCTTGTACAAATCTACAAGTTCTTCTTTGTCTTGAAACACATCTTTGAATTGTTGTAGATATGCATTTCTTTTCTCTTTATCAACTTTTGGCATAAAGTTGTTGCTGAATGGTGGTGGTACTGCTTTATATTTGTCTTCTTCCTTAACTTGATTTAGAATTCCACAGATGTTTCCAGTGGAAATCAAGTTCTTTAAGAATTCATTATCAACTTGCAGTTTTGTGTTTAGTAACTTCTCTTCTATATTCATTTTCTTCAACCCATCAATTTCAGTGGTGAATCTTTTCTGAGCTCTGTAACTGTTTACACAGTCTTCCTCTAAACTTTTCATTCTTTCTTCACTCACTTGTTCACTTGCCTCATATGCATTGATGATACTTTGTTTCTTAAAACACTCACTTTCCAGCTTGCCTACTTTTGTTTTCAAATCATTGATAAGTTCATTTAAATCAGTAGTAGGAGCAGAGTGTACCTGAGATGATGATCCAGCATCTTTCTCAATTATGGCCATGAATGCCACATTTGCCTTCTTGATATCATCTGCAATGTTTTCTTCATGATTTCTCCAATCAAAATTTCCTTCATGTTGTGTAGTCACTGCCACATTTCCTTGATTTCTTGGTTGATTTTGGTTGGCTGGAACAGTGTTGTTTGGAACATTTTGAACATCTTGAAGGTTTTGATTGTTGTTCATTTGAAAACCTTGATTCTGTTGCATACTTTGATTCAGATTATTCATTTGAAGCTGAAAGTTGTTGAAGTTGGGATTGAAGTTGTTGAAGTTTTGATTGTTATTGTTGTTGGGATTGAAGTTGTTATTGAAGTTTTGATTGTTATTGAAGTTTTGGTTGTTGTTTCTTTGTTGATTTTGCTGGTATTGCTATTGACCTCTTGGTGTTGATTCTAGAATTGATTCATCTGATAGTTCCTTGGCAAGTTGCATTCTCTTGAAAAATGTCCTGGCTGTTGGCAATTTTAGCAGATTGCCTTTGACTTGTCAAATCCAATTCTTTCATTTGGACCAGAAACCAGAGATCTACCAGTTCTATTATACAACCTCTTACTTCTCAAAGCTAACATTGCAGCTTGCCTCTTCAAATCCATGTCCTCCAAATCATCAGCATCTATATGCTCTAGATAAGCTTGCACTACACTTGTGTGAATCAAATTCTTTGCAACAAATGCATTATATGACTCAGTAAACATAGACAACAAAGCCTGTGTATCATTTCTTTGCCCATGTCCTGTACCAGTATGAGGAACATTTCCACTTGCCATAGAGGCAGAATCAGTGTCATCAATCAGCTGCACATTGAATCTTTGCTGGTTTCCTTGATTACTTGTGCTACCACCAATGAAAGCCTTTGTATTATCAGCATTGTGCTCAGCAGGTTCTTCAATGATAGGAATCTTTTGCTGATTCTTGGTAGTCAGATTGCCCATAGGTGCAATCAATGCATTTGAAACATTGAAGCAGGGTCTTTCCTCCCTTATCATTTCATTTTCTATCATTTCTATCTCTGCAGCTTGAAGAAAACACACCACATCATCTACTTTTAGCTCATTGAAGTTGTGCTTTGTAAGGATGAACTTGCAGGCAGTATACCATTCCTTTGGCATAGAGTTTAGCAGCTTGGTGTTGAGATCAAAATCAGTCATGACATAATCTGTGGTTCTGAACTCATTCACAATTCCCAGAAACCTTTCCAGAATTGATTTCAACCTTTCTCCTTCTTTATACTTGAATCTTTCTAGTTGCTGCTTCAATCTCTGCTTCTTGATGTTCTTGAGTTCAACATTTCCTTCAAACATATCAAGAATTGCATCATACATTTCCTTGGCATTGGGATGATGTGCAACCTTGGTAAGTATTTCCCAAGACAGACCTAGCTTCAACATAGCTAAATCCTTGTCATCAACCTTTCTCATCCTTTCTCTCACAGCTGCAGTGGCTGCAGTATTTGCACCTTCTTCAGCTTCCCCTTGTGGACCATTTTTGATGGAGTTCCACATATCAACATCATTGTAGCATACGGCTGCTTCAAAGAGTACTTTCCATTTGGTAAAGTTTTCCTGTCCATACAACCTTAGTATCTTGTTAGTAGACACCTCTTGTTCCTCATATCCAGACATTTTGAGAAATCAAAAATCAGTTTCTTTGTGAAAACAGAGTTTCAAAATAATCAGATCTGAAAACAGATTGCTCATATCTGATGTGTCTGATGTGATTAGAACAAGAGTTAAATACAAATATTAAAGCTTTAATTGAAATAAAGAAGAGAAAACACCAAATAATTGTAGATCTGGAAGAAAAAACTGAAGAACAGAGCTGCTGACGTCACAAATCAATGGAACAGTGGTCTGCTTACTTCATTCTTTTTCAAATCTTTAATCAGCAACAATCTTTCCAAAATAGCAGTAACAAGCTCTGATACCACTTGCCAGGCCCCTGATTTCAGCTAGATCTTACTTAATCATGTCATAACTCATACAGATTAATGTGTCGACAAGGGAGTTAATGACGGGTTGCTAAATTTAGAAATATTACCGTTTGTTAAAGGCGGAATCAATAACAAACATACGGTTGCTAAATCAATAATCAAAGGTAGAAAGCACACACAGGATTCACTCACTAAGATTTCCATCTATATAATTTTCATCATACAAAGTGGCTAGGACAGCCGTCACACAATATTTTCTCTCAATAAATGTGTCTATCTATCCTTATCCGTGTGTCTTGGGTGGCGTGCCCTAAAACATTCTATTTATAGGCCTGCCACCCTATGACAGCTGTCATTCCTTCTAGAAACCCTAAATACAACGTACATATTCAAATTACATATTCAAAATAAACTAAATGTAAAACAAGTCTTCTGGGTAGGCTCTGGATAACTAAACTTCTCCGAGTAGACTGTGTGCTCTGCCTGCCTTAGACTTGGTAACATAGAAGTGTGCTCGGGATCAGTTTTCGGATAGACTTTACTTAAAGAGTATTTTACCAAGTAAAATACTCACCGGGTAGACTTCAGTCTTCTTGACTTTGCCAGACTTTGCCCGACAAACCCTTACGAGCAACCTTGTTCTTCGATGGTTCATTTCAACTCCTTGCTATAACATAACTTATTAGCAAAGTGTACTCGGGAGTACTGTTCCTTTACTTGAGTTGAACCTTGCTCGATATTACTTAAAGATATTCATTTCAATCATCAAGCATGTTCGGACCACTATTATTAATGAATACCTTGCCCGGTCTTCCAATCACTTGGCTTCATGGACTTGGTTAGCCAAAAGCTTGCTCGGGAGTGAACTTTACTTGGCTATGAAGAACAGACTTGCTTGATAAAGTGAACCTTGCCCGGATTTACATAAACTAGTGAACCTTGCCCGGTAATACACTAATTTGCAAACCCTGCTCGGATATCCACTAAAGAAGACTTCTTGAAGATAACCTTGCCCAATAGAAAAAATATCGTACTCGGCTAAGTAAAGGCTTACTCGAAGGTCTAAGGTGTGCCCGAATCCATACTTAGGGAATTATGAGGAGGTTGAGAAGATTCCAATCTTCCATGTTCTTCATTTTGGTCAAATCTTAGACTCAACAATCTTCCCCTTTGGTCAATTGTTTGACTCAACAGCTCGGATCTTTTTGTTAAAATTAAATATAAAATGGTGGTTTGTAATTAACAAATAATACTTTTGTTTAAACTTAAAACGGGTATTTTATAATCCCATATTTTGTATAATGTAAATATTATATATTAAATCCACATGTTTTAAAAGAGTATGTGTCATACGCCTAGGCTATGTATGGGGTGTGACAATGAGCAAGAGAAACTGAATGGAATCCCATATGCATCACGCGCTTTGAGCATGACATGTAGATACCAACAAAATCCGGGAAGCAACCATTTGATGGCGGATAAGAGTATGTTGAAGTACCTTAGAAAGACTGAGGATATATTTCTAATATACGGTGCTGGTGAGGAGGAACTCGTTGTAAAGGGTTACACGGATGCGAGTTTCCAAACTGATCGAGACGATTCTCGATCACAATCGGGATATGTTTCTTGATGAATGGTGGGGCAGTCTCTTGGAAGAGCTCAAAACATGATGTTGTAGTATTTTCCACCACTGAATTGGAATACATCACCGCCTCATTGGCAGTTCAAGAAGCTGTGTGTATAAGGAAGTTCATTTCCGACCTAGGGGTAGTCTGTACCATACGGGACCCTCTAGAGATCTTTTGTGACAACAAGGGTGTGATTGCTCAAATCAAGGAACCCCATGCGCATCAAAAGACGAGACACATTGAGCGAAGATTAAACTACATAAGGGATGAAGTGGAAAATGGAAAGATATGTATTCGCATAGTTTACACCGATCAAAACATTACGGATCCACTCACTAAGCTCCTTAAAAGGCTGAAGTATGAGGGTCATACTTGCGCCTTAGGACTTCAATATTCTAGTGATTGGATTTAATCTATTTTGTATTTGGATATCAGAACAATTGTTATTTTGACTCATTCATATGATTATGGTTTATGATTATGGCATTTTGAGTTATGTTCCATTTTAACATGTTTAAATCCATGAATACTTTAATTATTTTAAATGTCTGTAGTCGTTCATATTTGTGGGAACAAATATGAAGGTAAGACTATTATGAACTTGGATTAGTCGATATTCATAAGGTATGAATATAGAGCAAGGTGTAACACCCCGTAACCGCAGCGGAAACGTAAACGGGATGCAACAGACACATCTGATATCAACAGCATTGCTTATAAAGAAAACACCACTACATTAATTCGCATCATATTACATTGTTCCGAGTTTAGTTCCCGTCTAGGCGATAGCACATAAGTTTTACCAACATTACATTATCATATTTAATACAAAACGATCACTAAACTTCCACAAATAGCACGCATCAGCAAGCATGTAGCACTTACTCCAGTTTGGGAGTACCTAGAAAGCATGTAAAGAAAACGGGTCAACTACGAATAGTTGGTGAGTTTCACTAATTTAAATAAACAGTGATAAATCATTATGATAATCATATATTAGAGACATCTGGGGACACTGTTAACCCAGTACTGTACCCATTTCGGGGGCAATGTTAACCCAGAAACACTTCTAAAGACATCTGGGGACACTGTTAACCCAGTACTGTACCCATTCCGGGGGCAATGTTAACCCAGAAACACTTTCAGGGACATTGTAACACCCCGTAACCGCAGCGGAAACGTAAACGGGATGCAACAGACGCATCTGATATCAACAGCATTGCTTATAAAGAAAACACCACTACATTAATTTATATCGCAATACATTGTTCCGAGTTTCGTTATCATCTAGGCGTTAACACATAAGTTTTACCGATAATACGTTAACATATTCAACACAAAATAAAGATCACTAAGCTTCCACAAAATAGCACACATCATCAAGCACGTATCACTCATTCCAATTTGGGTGTACCTAGAAAGCATGTAAAGAAAACGGGTCAACTACGATTAGTTGGTGAGTTTCACTAATTTAAATAAACCATGACAAATCATTATAGTAATTCATATATTAGCGATGAAATTATGCTGAGCCTACAAGTGAAACCTCTGTTAACCCAGAGACACATCCAATAACCTCTGGGGACACTGTTAACCCAGAAACACATTTAATAGCCTCTGGGGACACTGTTAACCCAGAAACACATTTAATACCCTCTGGGGACACTGTTAACCCAGAAACCCATTTAATAACCTCTGGGGACACTGTTAACCCAGAACACTGTTTCGGGCCTTACACTGTTAGCAACTTAGACAATTACCATCTTAATACATTACCGTACGATTCCCGTACAATAAACATTATATAAATACATTCATTTCCATGCGATTCGCATGTACTTAAACATTTTGATAGAAACATGCTTTCCGCCCCGGGAAAATATTTAAAACAGTTCAGTAAAAAGGGGCTCGTGAAACTCACCTTTTCGTGAGCAAATAGGTAACACTGTGCACGGCTACCGGTCCGGATCTGTAATACGATCCCTAAGTCGTTACAATATACAATTTCTATTAACATAACTTAAATTCGTGTTAACCGGTACGTCTGGGGACACTGTTAACCCAGTACCGTACACGATCCGGGGTCAATGTTAACCCCGAAACACTTCTCAGGACT
The DNA here is from genome assembly GCF_021521415.1 of Bidens hawaiensis. Classification (NCBI taxonomy): domain Eukaryota; kingdom Viridiplantae; phylum Streptophyta; class Magnoliopsida; order Asterales; family Asteraceae; genus Bidens; species Bidens hawaiensis. The sequence continues at coordinate 31,188 of NW_027494661.1, read as the reverse complement.
TAGATTGTGATATCACTTAGAGTTCTTTAGTCAAAACTACCTTTAGTTTGTTTTCCCGTTTTGCGTGCCTAGCACGGTTATCCGTTTTTATGTTTTCAAAAAAAATGAGTTTGGTCACACACGACCCGAAAATAGTTGTTACTGATATTTTAATTAAAGTGGTGAAATTAGAGCTCGGTTTAGACACCCCGTTTGGCCGCGGGGCCCGTTTCCGTCTTTAATACACCGGAAACTGCTAAATCGGGTAAAATTACCCAAATCATCCGAAATATTTTCGGATGATTTATTTTTACTTGATTAACTTAGTTTCATGAAAATAGTCCATTTTTAGGGTTTTTATACACCAGTCAGCTCGCTTAGGCGAACTTTGCCGGTTTACGCGTTTTAAGCTTTAAAAGTTTGTTTTTATTTTCTATTTAGCACAAATAATTATCCGTTTAGTCTCGGATCTTGAAATTTTGAACAAATCACTTTTTGACAGTGGGGAATTTTATAAAATTATTTCCATAATTAATTTTTTATAGTTAACATTTATTTATCTATTTTTAAACGCCATTTAAACACTAAAGATATCGAAAATACCAAACGACCTTAGAAAAATCCCAAATTTTTCTGGGATGACCCCTGTCATCCACATAGTTCCTTGTAATTTTCCAGAACCAAAATCTCATTTTTCATGCCATTTTCACCAAAACCGAGCTAGAAAACCCTAGAACTCGTTTTACCGAAAAGCCTACTTAGACTTCTCCAACAGATCTGAAATTTTGTGTGTGACTTTTATATGTTATAAGAAGCTTATCTGGAATTTTCCAGAATTTTTCATGATGTTTAACTATTTTTCATCATTTTTAGCCAAAACCGAGCATTAAATTCACCAAATATTCATCCTTTGTCCAAAAATTACCAAATTTTCATAGATCTCATATTTTCAAGTGTAGATCATCTCTGTGAAATTTCATGACCCAACTCTAAGTCTATCACAATCTGTCCAAATCATATAAATCATACGAAAAACCGAACTACCTTGTGTTTCTAGCTTTAAACCGCGAGGATCTCGCTTTCTAGCCTTTGCTAGCAACTAGATACAACACCTACAAGCACAAAAACACCACACCAAGCAAGTTACACCCACAATCAAGCCATTTCTTTCATGGTTTCGGTTATGATAAAGAAACAAATATTTTAACCCTAAAAATTCGTTTTTGACTCTTTTAACTCCTTTCTTGGACCAATATCCTTTGTATAACTTGTATACATCACTTGGTCATGCAAGAATCGGTTCCATCTCGGGTTTTCACCCATTTTTCACTTGGAACCTCATTTTCTTGAAAATAACTCGAGAAAGGAAGGTGAACACGCATATAACTCGGTCTTTACCTCGTTTTCTTGCTTAAAGACTTGGGTTTTTGTTCAAGGAATTGAGAGAAAGTGATGAAGATGGTGGTTTGTGATCTAAAAAAAATAACAAAGGAATGGGGTATTAATCCCCAATTCCGATCGGTTCATTAAAGGGTGTGGGGTGGGGCCCACACCTTCATTCTTGGCCACACATTCGGATTGTGTAATCCGGATAATGTTGTGGATAATCTGGTTCAGTTCGTTTTTCGGTTAAACGTTTAATTCCGCTCAAAACGAGGCCTAAACGGTCGTTTTTCGGCTTAAAAATAAAATTTATATAAAACCGATTTAAAAACTTTAAAAACTTAAACCATGACATTTATTAACTTGAAACATCATATTATTAATAATTGTGCATCTTTTTCGGCTTGATCGATCATCTCTTGCTTGGTTTGGTATAAAAGATTTCGTTTAACGTACCAACGTACCATTAAATCGAAATTCTTTTCTGTGCTTTATTTCACTTATCCCGAAGCTTTAATACTTCGTAAACATCACTAAATATCATATATTTTGTCTAAATGTAATCCCCGATTCGTTCGGGTTTCAATAATCGTCCATCGGTTAATCGTAATTCCAATACGATTCACTGTATAATCGAGTATAATTCGTACTGTGAATCATATATACTCGTATAAATGCATTATAATTCATATATTCAATATTTAATAACACGTAAATAGTATATACCGGCTAGGGTATACCTGAATTTGCCGGAATCGTTACATTCTCCCCCCGTTACAAAAATTTCGTCCTCGAAATTTTACGCGTCAACCACTTCCTTTTGAGGAAATAGGTGGGGGTATTTCTTCCGAAATTCGTCCTTTCGTTCCCATGTATATTCTGGGCCACGTTGCGAGTTCCATCTAACTTTGACCAACGAGATCTTATTGTGTCTAAGTTGCTTGATTTTCCCGTCCATTATTTCTATGGGTTCCTCTACGAAATTAAGCTTATCGTTTAATTGGACACCCTCTAGTGGTAACACCGATGTCTCATCCGACAGACACCTTTTCAAGTTCGACACGTGAAACACGTTGTGAACTGCACTTAATTCATCGGGTAGTTCTAATCGGTATGCTACGGGACCGATTTTTGCAGTAATAACGAATGGTCCAATATATCTAGGGGCTAGCTTCCCCGCCTTACCAAATCTGACTACACCCTTCCAAGGTGATACTTTCAAATACACTTTATCACCTTTCTCGAATGACAACGGTTTTCTACGGGTATCGGCATAACTCTTCTGCCGATCCCGCGCGGCCTTCAGATTGTTCTTAATTTCAAGGATTTTGCTGGTCGTTTCCTGGACCAGATCTGATCTAATAACCTGTGTGTCGCCCACTTCAGTCCAGCAGAGTGGTGATCGGCACTTCCGTCCATACAATGCTTCGTAAGGTGCTGCCTTTATACTGCTATGGTAACTGTTATTATAGGAAAATTCAACGAGTGGGAGATGTTGATCCCAATTTCCCTTAAAATCCAGTACGCACGCACGAAGCAAATCCTCCAGGGTTTGAATGGTCCTCTCAGACTGACCATCGGTCTGAGGGTGGTAAGCTGTGCTTAGATCAACACGCGTTCCCAACGCTTCTTGGACAGCTTGCCAAAGATTGGAGGTGAAATGGCTATCCCGATCGGAGATGATCGAGATGGGTATACCATGACGAGACACAATTTCATTTATATAAATCCGCGCAAGTCTCTCGGTGTTATAATTATTTCTAATCGGAATAAAATGTGCCGACTTGGTTAATCGATCAACGATTACCCAGATTGCATCGTGTCCACGGGACGTCTTAGGAAGATGTGTCACAAAATCCATCGTGATTTGCTCCCATTTCCATTCGGGAATTTCCGGTTGTTGTAACATCCCCGAGGGTTTTTGGTGCTCCGCCTTAACCCTCGCACACGTCGCACACTTGCCGACGTATGTGGCTATATCCTTTTTCATACCCGGCCACCAGTAGAACTCCTTCACATCCTTGTACATCTTATCCGATCCCGGATGTATGGAATATTTCGATTTATGCGCTTCGTCCATGATTAATTCACGTAGGTCATGGAGGGTCGGGATCCAAATCCGATTTTTGAAATAGAGAATTTCGTCCACGCGCTGTTCGAAATTCTTCTCGTTACCGTAAAGTCCCTCTTTTTCCAATTGTTCCACTTTCAACGCCTCGCGTTGAGCGACTCGAACCAGGTCCGAAAGGTTCGACCGGACTATCATCCCCAGCGCTCGCAGTCGCAATGGCTTAACCCGATCCTTCCTACTCAAGGCATCGGCTACGACGTTAGCCTTGCCGGGGTGATAACGGATGTCACAGTCATAGTCGCTTAATAACTCGACCCATCTTCGTTGCCTCATATTCAGTTCTTTCTGATCGAATATGTTGCAAACTTTTATGATCGGTGAAGATGGTGCACTTTGTACCGTAGAGATAATGTCTCCAGATTTTAAGTGCGAAGATAACTGCTCCCAGTTCTAAGTCATGAGTAGTGTAATTTTTCTCGTGTACTTTTAACTGTCGGGAAGCATAGGCTATGACCTTATTATTCTGCATCAACACGCATCCTAACCCTCTACGGGATGCGTCACAATACACGACAAAACCATCGTCTCCGTCGGGGAGACTTAAGATCGGCGCTTGGCACAATCTTTGTTTTAGCGTTTGAAACGCCGTTTCCTGCTCTTCACCCCATTTATACTTTCGATCCTTTTGGGTCAGAAGGGTTAAAGGTTGGGCGATGCTGGAAAAGTTCTCTATAAATCGACGATAATATCCAGCTAAGCCTAAGAATTGGCGGATTTCCTTTGGAGATTTAGGCGCTTGCCAATTCTTAATTGCTTCAACCTTACTCGGATCAACGTGTATTCCTTGATGGTTTATAACGTGACCGAGGAATTGCACCTCTTGTAACCAGAAGTTACACTTGGAGAATTTTGAATACAACTTCTCTTGATTTAGAAGCTCTAAGATTAATCTTAAGTGCTGCTCGTGCTCTTCTTTACTCTTCGAGTATATCAAAATATCGTCAATAAACACGATGACGAATTTATCGAGGTAGGGTTTACAGACTCGATTCATGAGATCCATGAACACTGCTGGCGCATTTGTTAGCCCAAAAGGCATAACTAAGAACTCGTAATGGCCGTAGCGAGTCCGGAATGCGGTTTTTGGGATATCCTCCTCCTGAATTCTAACCTGATGGTATCCCGATCTAAGATCAATTTTTGAGAAGTAGCTCGCACCTTGTAGTTGGTCGAACAGGTCATCAATTCGGGGAAGAGGGTACCTATTTTTGATTGTTAACTTGTTCAATTCCCTGTAATCAATGCACATCCTAATCTCCCGTCCTTCTTTTTCACGAATAGTACAGGTTCACCCCACGGGGAATAACTGGGACGTATAAATCCTTTATCCAACAATTCTTGCAACTGGTTGGATAATTCTTGCATCTCGGATGGTGCAAGTCGGTAGGGCGCCTTAGCAACAGGGCCAGCTTGAGGTAATAAGTCGATTCTGAATTCGACCTGTCGGGTTGGCGGTAATCCAGGAAGTTCTTCTGGGAAAACTTGTGGAAATTCGCGCACCACTGGAATATCATCCACTCGTTTCTCCTCAGAATATGTGGCCGTCAAGCTTGCTATATACGTCACACATCCCTGGCGTATATATTTTAACACCTTGAGGTGGGATATAAACGGTATCATATTACCCGACTTCTCACCCTGCACTAATACCTCTTCGTCATCCGACACCCGGATCTTGACGATTTTCTTTTCACAGTTTATTTCTACCTTGTTACGTGCTAACCAATCCATTCCCACTATCACGTCAAAACTACCCAATTCTACCGGTAACAAGTCAATCAAGAAGGATTGTTCGTTCAGAATAAAAGGGCAATTCCGAACTATTTGTTTAACTATCATGGTTTTACCGTTAGCGACTTCTACGGTATAAGGTTCTATGGTTTCACCAATTGGAAGGTTTGCTATCGATAGAAACTTAACGGAGACAAAACTTCTGTCGGCACCCGTATCAAATAATACAGAAGCGTAATGGTCAGAGACGAGGAATGTACTTGTCACTACGCTGGGGTCCTGGCGTGCTTCGCTCGTCCCCATCACGAATGCTCGGCCTCTCGCCGGATTGGACGACGATGCCTGACCCGTTGTTTGCCTCCCGTTTCCTCCCTGGTTCAGTTTCGGACAGTGTCTTTTGAAGTGATCCGTGCTGCCGCATTCATAGCAAGCACGGCTGGTGGTCACCATTTGGTTTCCTTGCGGGTTTTGCTGTCGGGCTGGTTGGGTCTTAATTGGCTGCGCACGGATAGGTTGCGGTTGTCGGTTCAGGTTGTTCAGGTTTGTCCTACATCTCAGTGCGGAGTGCCCTTCCCTGCCACACCGATGGCACACTACTCCCCGGCACTCGCCACCATGCTGATAACCGCATTTCCCACACCTGGGAAACGTCCTTTTCTGCGGTTCATGCCTTCTGCCCGAACTAGTCATGGCGTAGTTCTGGGCAGTGGGCCTAGCACGTTTATTTTGCTGCTTTTCCTGGATCCTATGGTCATGTGTACCCCGCTTTCCCCCAGCGGATTCTCCTGTCACCTTCAGTGATCCGCTCCTTACGAAATCATACGTGACGATACCAGCTTGCGTCACCGCACCCTCATACGTTTGGTGTCCCCCAGAATTGACTATACTCCTTACAACTGGAGTTAGCCCCCAAATATAACGCTCAACCCTCTTCGATTCTGGGGTGACCAACCATGGTACCAATCGCGACAACTCATTAAACCGGTTCGTATAACGCAAGTGATCTGCCCCCTGCATCTCCAGGTTCCACAATTCATTTTCTAATTTCTGCAATTCGTTTTTCGGGCAGAAATGTTCCAGTACAAGAGCCTTGAGCTCTGTCCAGGTCATGCGGTTTGTCGCCGCCTGACCGCGAGTCTGCACTATGGTGTTCCACCATGTCAAGGCATGGTCCGTGAATGTGCAGGTGGCGTACTTAACAACACAATCCTCGGGGCAGTTGCTGATGTTCACAACGGATTCTATTTTCTCGATCCATTTAACTAACCCATTTGGTCCTTCAGACCCGCTAAAGTCTAGGGGCTTGCACAACACAAAATCTATGATTGAACATCCCCTGGATGCCGGAATTGGTTCAGTGCGGTTCGTTTCTACAGTTGGTATAGGGCCATTACTGTCCGTAACGACCACCCTAGGTGGTGCGTCTTTACTCGGAATCGTGTTATCGTTCTGTGGAGGATTAGCATTTTGTTCCCCGTCATTATAGGTGGTCGTTTGATTGCTCGGAGGGGTTGGATTGGTCGAATTGTTAATACTGGCGGCGATGCGCGATACTATATCCGGTATCGCCGCCTCCAACTGTTGAGCAATCAAACGGCTCACATCCACTTCCGACATTTGAGCTGATCGTTTTGGTGCCATTCTACACAACATTCAGAAAAATACATGTAATTAATACAAATTCCAATCATAAAACATAACCCACATTCCATTCATTAATAAACATTAGTACATATTACACAAACATCCGTTCACATTACTTCCTTGTCACCATTACATAGGTTAAGTTTTCATACATAGGGCCTATGTCGGCATCATCTCGACATAACCCACAATGGGTCAGTGCTTGAATGATACCCAAAAGTATCTATAATGATATACCCCAAAAGAGACCCCCTAAGGGCCAGTGGTTGTATTATAACTACCCAAGATTCACTCTATGTTAGCATCACCACTAACTGCTTACACAGAGTATCAAAAAGCGGTCCATGACTTCTACCATCCTAACATCACTAAACACGGTGGTATACCCACCACACCATCACTGCCACCAACACCACCATCACTGCCAACACACCCCGGACCCGCGCCTCTAACCGATCAATCATCAATTGGGAGTATGAGCACTCCCTCTTTAGCTGCGCAATGACATGCTGGTGGTCCAGTATGCAGTCCCCCAGATACATCCGCCTCTGCACTCCCACTGTCAAGGCGGCGGAGTGCTCATTCACCTACTCGGTGAGCACTCGTAGCCATGCCGCCGCGTCCCTTTCCTGCCTAGGGAGACCCCACACAGGTGGAGTCACAGGTTCGGGCTGGGAGCGGGAGGGCTCGCCCCTGCGGGTAGCAGGTCTGGGTGGGGGAGAGGTAGGTGGGACATGCGGGACACTGATCCGCGCCGTGAGGCGGGGTCCGAATCCGGGAGGGATAGGGGTGGCCTGTGGTGCATGTGGGGTGGGGGATCTGACAATCCTGACTGGGGAGGACTGGCTAGAGCTCCTACGACTAGCCTCGCTAGGCTCAGAGCTGGATGATATGCGTAGACTCCCAGAGTTCCCGGAGCTGACTTCCTCCGGGTCCTCCTCCACCGATAAACTATGAGTTCTCGACATTCTTACCTGCACACAAGTTAATCAAACATATAGTTCTTTCCATAGTGTAAACCATAATCAAATTAATATACACTTACTTATACAATTTTACCACATAACAATATTATCATATATTTACACATATGTTGCCAATTTTACCTATTAAAGTCCCCCGTGACTTCCCCTGAATTCCCTCGTGCAGACAAGTCTGTTATTATGTTCCGGACCATAATAACTCACTTGTCCATCCAAGTTCATCCAGATCTCGTCACTATAAATTATTAGTTGATATTCAGATCCTATAATACTGGAGCTACTGGTTATATTTTAGGCATCTTTTTAAAGACATCCTAATTCTTTATAACCAATGGCTCTGATACCAAGTTCTGTAACACCCCGTAACCGCAGCGGAAACGTAAACGGGATGCAACAGACGCATCTGATATCAACAGCATTGCTTATAAAGAAAACACCACTACATTAATTTATATCGCAATACATTGTTCCGAGTTTCGTTATCATCTAGGCGTTAACACATAAGTTTTACCGATAATACGTTAACATATTCAACACAAAATAAAGATCACTAAGCTTCCACAAAATAGCACACATCATCAAGCACGTATCACTCATTCCAATTTGGGTGTACCTAGAAAGCATGTAAAGAAAACGGGTCAACTACGAATAGTTGGTGAGTTTCACTAATTTAAATAAACCATGACAAATCATTATAGTAATTCATATATTAGCGATGAAATTATGCTGTGTAACGATTCCGACGAAACCAGGTATACCCTAACCGGTAGACGTTAGTTAAGTCATATGTAATGTCGGGTACAAGAGTTACCATGGTAATTATACGAGAATACATGGTTCATTGTATTGATTGTACGTGAATATATAATTCACCGTATTGAATATGCGATCAAACGATCGATAGTTATTGAAACCCGAATGAATCGAGGGTTCAATTATAGACGAGATATATGATATTTAGTGATGTTACGAAGTATTAAAGCTTCGGGATAAGTGGATTAAAGCACAGAAAAAGGATTTCGATTTAATAGTACGTCGGTACGTTAAACGAAACCTTTAATACCAAACCGAGCAAGAGACGATCGATCAAGCCGAAAAAGATGCGTAATAACTAATAACATGACGTTTTAAGTTAATAAATGTCATGGATTAAGTTTTTAAATCGGTTTTATATAAATTTCAATTTTTAGACCAAAAACGACCGTTTTAGCCTCGTTTTAAGCCGAATTAAACATTTAACCGAGAAACGAACTAAACCAGATTATCCAAAACATTATCCAGATTTCGGAAATCCAAGTTTGTGGCCAAGAATGAACTTGTGGGTCCCACCCCACCCCATTACCATTTCCGATCGGCCTCCATGGCCCTCATTTTCTTTTTTTTTTTCTTTTTTCAATCAACTCTCTCAAAGATTCATCAATCCTCTCAAGATCATGATCCAAAACCCGAGATAATTAGCAAGAAAACAAGGTAAATAATCGAGTTAATCACATTTCCATCTTCGTTTCTTGAGTTTGTTTGCAAGAAAATGAGGTTTCAAAGGTGAAAACCGATTCTTGCATGATCAAGTGATGTATACAGGTTATACAAGGGATCTTGGTCCAAGAAATGAGTTAAACGAATCAAAAACGAATTTTTACGGTTAAATCTTTGTTTTTAGTATCATAACCGTAACCATGAAAGAAATGGCTTGATCGTGAGTGTAACTTGCTTGGTATTGTGGTATGTTGTTTGTAGGCTCTGTATTTAGTGGTAGATAAGGCGGAAAGATGAGTTTGTAGCTTGTAGTGGCGGAAAACGAAAGGTATATTCGGTTATGTTCGGTTTTGGGAAATTTGGACAGATTGTTGATGCTTTAGAGTTAGGTCATGAAATTTTACAGAGGTGTTAAACACATGAAAATATGAGTTCTGTGAATTTTTGGTAATTTTTGGATAAAGGATGAATATTTGGTGAATTTAATGCTCGGTTTTGGCCAAAAATGGTGAAAAAATAGTTAAATATCATGAAAAATTCTGGAAAATTTCAGATAAGCTTTTCATATCATGTATAAGTCACACACAAAATTTGAGGTCCGTTGGAGAAGTCTAAGTAGGCTTTTCGGTTAAACGAGTTCCAGGGATTTCTAGCTCGGTTTTGGAAAAAGGGCATGTAAAAGAAGATTTTGGTTCTGGGAAAATTACAGGGGACTATGTGGATGGCAGGGGACATCCAGGAAAAATTTGGGATTTTTCTAAGGTCGTTTGGTATTTACGACATATTTAGTGTTTAAATGGTGTTTAAAAATAGATAAATAAATTTTAAATATAAGAATTAATTCTGGAAATATTTTTATAAAATTCCCCACTATTAAAAAGTGATTTGTGCAAAATTTCAAGATCCGAGAGTAAACGGATAATTAATCGTGCTGATTATCAAACTTTTAAAGTTAAAACGCGTAAACCGGTGAAGTTCGCTTAAGCGAGCTGACTGGTGTATAAAAACCTTAAAAATGGACTATTTCATATAATTGAGTTAAACAAGTAAAAATGAATCATCCGAAAATAAGTCGGATGATTTGGGTATTTTTAACCGATTTTAACGGTTTCCGGTACACCAAAGACGGAAACGAGTTCCGCGGCCAATCGGGACGTCTAAACCGAGCTATAATTTCACATTTTAAATTAAATTATCAGACAACCACTATTTTCGGATCGTGTGTGACCAAACTCATTTTTGAAACATAAAACGGATATTCGTGCTATGCACGCAAAACGAGAAAACGACTAATAGAAATTGTGACCATGGAACTCTAAACGACATCACAATCTGAGTCCGAAGAAGTATTTCTGGGTTAACATTGCCCCCGGAACAGGTACAGTACTGGGTTAACAGTGTCCCCAGATGCACCGATTGATAAGGTTAAAGATTGTATAAACAATAATTGTATAATAACGATCGTAGGGATCATATTACAGATTGGACGTGTTAATTGATAATGATTGTTGTTACCTGCTTGCATGTGCTAAGGTGAGTTTCACGAGCCCCTTTTTACTGAAATGTTTTAAATATTTTCCCGGGGCGAAAAGCATGTTTCTATCAAAATGATTAAGTACATGCTGAACGCATGGAAATGAATGTATTTATATAATGTTTATTGTACGGGAATCGTACGGTAATGTATTAAAATGGTAATTGTTTGAGTTGTTAATATTGTAAGGTCCCGCAACAGTATTCTGGGTTAACAGTGTCCCCAGAGGTTATTGGAAGTTTCTGGGTTAACAGTGTCCCCAGAGGTTAGTGGAAGTGTTCTGGGTTAACAGTGTCCCCAGAGGTTATTAAATGTATTTATGGGTTAACAGTCTCCCCAAATAATATTATATTATGATATGGATTTATCATGGTTTACTAAAATTGTGAAACTCACCAACTATTCGTAGTTGACCCGTTTTCTTACATGCTTTTCAGGTACAACTAAGATAAAGTGATTGATTACGTGCTAAGTGCTTGATGTGTGTAAGGTTTGCGTGCTGGACGTTAGGATACATTATAACAGATAGAATTATGAACCGTATTGTATGATGTGTGTATCACCTAGACGGTAATGAAAGATGAGATAATGTAATTTTGAAGTATATTAATGCATTCGGTTTTCTTTATAAACAATGTGGTTGATATCAGAGGTGTCTGTCGCATCCCGTTTACGTTTCCGCTGCGGTTACGGGGTGTTACAGAACTTGGTATCAGAGCCATTGGTTATAATAGAATTAGGATGTCTTTAAAAGATACCTAAAATATAACCAGTAGCTCAAGTATTATAGGATCTGAATATCAACTAATAATTTATAGTGACGAGGTCTGGATGAACTTGGATGGACAAGTGAGTTATTATGGTCCGGAACATAATAACAGACTTGTCCGCACGAGGGAATTCAGGGGAAGTCACGGGGTACATTAATAGGTAAAAATGGCAACATATGTGTAAAGTATATAATATTATTTATACATGCTAATATGTATATATATATATATATATGTACATATCTTGTGGGTACATGTATTGAGAAATGGGACCCGGATAAGGAACCGGGGAAGGAAATAATAAAAAGTACCGAGGATGCCGAAATTTCTAGAGCATCGGTTGATGATAAGTCTGACTTATCGGGCCATAGTTATGATAGTACCAAGTTAGATCTCCCGTTTGACATTAACCAGAAATATCTAGGAACCGTCACTCCCAACCAAAATTGATGAATCCCTTACCCTACCAACATCGGTACCGTATATCCTAATAACCCCAGATGTTCACCCGAACCGTCGACCCTCACGTACGAACGGATCCGTACCTGAACCCATTCTTATTTCATTAAAGTAAAGGAGTAAATAAATAAAATAAAATAAAATAATATATTGAAATATATATATATGTATTGCTCATTCACAAACATATGAGACGGACCAACTTCAGATCGAGAATTACCGATTTTAGCAAACCTAGAACGCCTGAGGACACTGACTGAGCGAGTGTAGAGTTTCCCATAATAGTAATTAATAATATTTGAAGGCAACCCATGTTGCGCAATTACCTTGAACCTTGCAACTCCCTATGTTATCCTTACATCCGTTAGATGTTTACACCCATGTATGCTCGAATAGAATGATTACCTATACACAAAGAAGTGTTGGAATCATTATAGCATAGTTGGTTGTTCGTTCGTAGAGGGTATACTGTGTATGCCGGATATACGAATAAACACGGATATTATAACTCCGTGGTATGTAATCGTTTGGTGCTCACGGTGAGCATGTATCGGTTATGCTGATATGCAGAAGGATATTGAAATCAAGTATATTAAACGATAATCTTTGTTGAGAAAAATCTATATGTCAGTTGGTGACAAGGGTTATGAAGCATATTTAAACATTAACCGACGTCAGGTTAAGTCCGTATGTTGTTATATTTATGGGACATATATATGCTAGATGCCTGTATGTGTAATATATATGATAATATTTGGTGTGTATGTGTACCTGTTGTTATGATTGAGCTGGCAACGAGCTATACGGTGAGATTAGTATTGATTACTGCGTACTGGATGAGTACGGCAGAATGACATAAAAAGAGTAACTCCAATGATGGAGATTGATATGATTCAGTTGATTGCTCAAAGATAGCAGATGGTGATACCGAACGTCGTATCACAGATCACTGCTAGTGTTGATGCAAATGTGATCACAGAATTATAGATCGAGCAATCACATGATTATGAATATTTCAATTCTTAGTGTTATTACTAAGAGTGTTAATGTCCCACCAAATACTATTATGACTACAAGTATTAGTTGTAAACTAAACATGAATGGTAGTCGTAATGATTTAGATCCGGTATGAAGGACGTGTTTATTGGTTGTGTTAAGGGGATTATTAATGGTTTACTGTTGGTAAAGGGAGGAATAGATTAGCGAGTGGATAGAAAAGATCGAAATGGTTAAGGATATTGGTAAGAGTCTAGAACACTGTGTAGTGAAATATGCTACAGATATGTTGGGAGATTATGTTGTATCGTGATGGAACACGATGGTACAAAATTATAGTTAGAAAATTTTTGTTCAGATAATATGGTCAGGATTTAAAATTCTTGTGCTAGAGCACTTTTATTCGAGTAATTGAGTTCAGAGATTTGAAACTGAGCTATGAAAGATAGAAATGTTGTGTGTTGATCACTTAGAACGCGCTAATCGTTTAAAGGAATTGTCATGTCTGGTAACATGGCTAATTACTCCTGAAACTAAGCGAAGTAAGCGCAATATTGGGGACTAACTCCATCGATAAGGAGTATAGTCAATCCTGTAAAATATACAACCTTTGGAAGGGTTGTGTCACAAGCCAGCATTGATATATTTGACTCTATGAGAAGTGGACTGGAAGGACGTTAGGTGAGACGTTGAGTGTTACAGAAGAGAAGTGATAAAGGCATAGTGCAAGATAGGCCTTTGAATAAGTAGGTATGTCCTACAACCCAGAATTATACTGAGACTAGTTCTGGTGTGAAACATGAACCGCACGAAGGGCCCTTCCCTAAATGTGGAAAATATGGTTATCGGCAGGAAGAAGAATGTCGAGTGATAGTAGGCCACAGGTGTGGTAAAGATGGACGTAATGCCCTAATTGTAGAACCAATTGAAGCCAGGTGAACCGACAACCCCAACCCATTCGTGTGCAACCACTCCGAACCCAACAACTTCAATAACAATCCATCCGAAGAAATCAAATTATGCCAAACAGTTGTACTTGCTATGAATGTGGTAGTACAGAACGTTTCAAGAGAGATTGCCCAAAGTTGAACCAAGGTGTTGTGGAAGATGAACCTCATGACAAGCATCAACCTCTGATCAAGCAAGGACCCGTGCTTTTGTGAGTAATTCAAATAAAGCACGTCATGGTCCAAAAGGGGTATTAAGTACGTTGTAGTTTTAAATCAATTGGCTTCAGTGATATTTTTACGGTCGTCGATAGAAGTTAGTTCCTGCTAACCTCCTACCCTTTGGAAAGATACCGATTAGTGAAACTATAGAACCCTATACTGTAGAATCGTTAACGGTAAATCCCTAATGGTTAACTAAATTGTACGGAATTGTCCTATTATTCTGAACGATTAACCTTTCCTTATTGACCTACGACCAGTAAAGCAAAGAAGTTTTGACGTAATAGTTAGCATGGATTGGCTAACTCAACATGAAGCAGAAATCAAATATGAAAAGAAGATGATTAGAAGCTCTCCTTCGGACGATGAAGCGATTAGATACAGAGAAAAGTGTACGGTATTATGTTACCACTCTAATCTCATTTTGAGATGTTATAATATTTACGACAAGAAGACGTGGTGTATTTAACAAACGCGATTGCCACAGATTTAAAAAGAAAACATATAGAAGATGTTTCGGTGATACGTAAATATCCAGAAGTTTTCCCAGAAGAACTTCCTGGGTTACCGCCGACCCGACAGGTCGAATTCAGAATCGATTTAATACCTCAAGCTGGCCCTGTTGCTAAAGCATCTTACCGACTTGCATCAACTGAAATGCAAGAATTATTGGATAAGGTTTTATACGACCTAGTTAGTCACCATGGGGTGCACCAGTGTTAATTGGGAAATGAAGGACGGAAGTGTCAGGATATGTATTGATTTGGGAGAATTGAATGAAGGGGCGATCAAGAATAGGTATTCACTTCTTCGAAGTAAATGATCTGTTTAACCAACTGCAAAGGGCGATTTATTTTTAGAAAATTGATCTTAGATATAGTTATCCCCAAATGAAAAATCCAAGAGGAGGACGTTGCAACAACATCGTTTCGGATTCGCTACGGCCATTATGAATTCTTAATTATGCCTTTCGGGCTAACAAATGTGCCGGCAGCATTCATGGAACTCATGAACCGAGTCTGTAAACTTTATTTTGACAAATTTGTCGTAACATTCATTGATGATATTTTGAGATATTCGCAACGTAAAGAAGAGCACGAACGACGGTTAAGGAAAATTGTGGAAGTGTTAAAGCAAGAGGAGTTGTACGCGAAGTTTTCGAAATGTGATTTCGAATAAAGAAGGCATAATCCCTTGGTCATGTTGTAAAGCAACAAGGATTACGCAAAGATCCAAATAAGATAGAAACCGTTAAAATTGTGTCAAGCGCCGATTTTAAGTCTCCCCGATGGAGACGATGGTTTTGTCGCGTATTGTGACGCGTCGCGTAGAGGGTTAGGATGCGTGTTGACGCAGTATAATAAGGTCATAGCCTATACTTCCCGACAATTAAAAATACACGAGTAAGATTTCACTACTCACGACTTAGAACTGGGAGCGGTTATCTTCGCACTTAAAATGTGGAGACATTATCTCTACGATACGAAGTGCACCATATTCACCGATCATAAAAGTTTGCAGCACATATTTGATTAGAAGGAACTGAATATGAGGCAACGAAGATGGGTCGAGTTGTTAAGCGATTATGACTGTGACATCCGTTATCACCCTGGCAAGGCTAACGTCGTAGCCGATGCCTTGAGTAAGAAAGATCGGGTTAAGCCATTGCGAGTGCAAGTGCTGGGGATGATAGTTCAGTCGAACCATCGAACTTGATTCGAGTCGCTCAACGTGAGGCGTTGAAAGAGGAACAATTGGAAAAGAAGGAACCTTACGGCAATGAGGAGAATTTCGAACAGCGCGTGGACCTAAATTCTCTACTTCAAAAATCGGGTTTGGATCCCGACCCTCCATGACCTTCGTGAATTAATCATTGACGAAGTGCATAGATCGAAATAATCCATACATCCGGGATCGGATTTGACTATTGATGATACGGATATCTGAGTTTGGATGACTATTTTTATTAATGGCTGAGTTTGGAGAAAGATATGGTTACGTGTGTTGGTGAATATTGAGTTATGCCAAAGATAAGGCTGCACACCGAAAACCCTAGGGAACGCCACGACGACAGAAAATTCGCCAATGATAGTGGGAATATATTACAATGAATTCTTGCCCAAATTCCTGATGGTGAAATGGTATCTCGTCGTGGAGTACCATTTTCAATGATCTCAGATCAAAATAGTCATCCTACTTCCATTATTGGAAGGGGGGAAGGAAGCATCGAGAGCTTGAAGCTTTCTATGGGTGAAGTAATTATCACCAATTTGTAAATTGAAAATGGGCGTCAATCAAGCCATAAGATTTGAATTGATTCGAGAAACAACCAATCGGATTTATAATATTTAAGATGAGTTGAAAGCATCGCGAGATTGGCAAAGGATTTATGCCAACATTCATAGGAAACCATTGTCATCGGAAAGAGGTGACAAGGCATTTTTAAAGGCATCACCTTAGAAAGGTGATATGAGGTTTGCCAAAACTGAAAATAGCTCCTTAATATATTGGGCCTCATGAGATTATCTCCATGATTGGTCACTTAGTTTATTGATTAAAGTATTCCAGGGGCTAAGTACTATACATGATATTTTGCCATGTATACGGATTGAAAAGTGCCTAAGCGATGAGGCAACGAAAGTACTAGTAATAGAGGTACTCATAGAAGACATGTTTGATATCATAACTAATTCCGTAGAGATAGTAGACGGGAAAACTAAACAGTTTGGACATACCAAGCGTTATTAATTAAGATTAAGTGGAAATTCACAGCGAGGACCAGATTATACTTGGTAACGCGAGGGTGAATTCTGAAGGAAAAACCCCCCACCTTTCTCTCGAAAGGAGATAGTGGGCGTGTAAAATTTCGAGGACGAAATTTCTTAACGGGGGGAGAATGTAACGATTCCGACGAAACCAGGTATACCCTAACCGGTAGACGTTAGTTAAGTCATATGTAATGTCGGGTACAAGAGTTACCATGGTAATTATACGAGAATACATGGTTCATTGTATTGATTGTACGTGAATATATAATTCACCGTATTGAATATGCGATCAAACGATCGATAGTTATTGAAACCCGAATGAATCGAGGGTTCAATTATAGACGAGATATATATGATATTTAGTGATGTTACGAAGTATTAAAGCTTCGGGATAAGTGGATTAAAGCACAGAAAAAGGATTTCGATTTAATAGTACGTCGGTACGTTAAACGAAACCTTTAATACCAAACCGAGCAAGAGACGATCGATCAAGCCGAAAAAGATGCTTAACAACTAATAACATGACGTTTTAAGTTAATAAATGTCATGGATTAAGTTTTTAAATCGGTTTTATATAAATTTCAATTTTTAGACCAAAAACGACCGTTTTAGCCTCGTTTTAAGCCGAATTAAACATTTAACCGAGAAACGAACTGAACCAGATTATCCAAAACATTATCCAGATTTCGGAAATCCAAGTTTGTGGCCAAGAATGAACTTGTGGGTCCCACCCCACCCCATTACCATTTCCGATCGGCCTCCATGGCCCTCATTTTCTTTTTTTTTATCTTTTTTCAATCAACTCTCTCAAAGATTCATCAATCCTCTCAAGATCATGATCCAAAACCCGAGATAATTAGCAAGAAAACAAGGTAAAGAATCGAGTTAATCACATTTCCATCTTCGTTTCTTGAGTTTGTTTGCAAGAAAATGAGGTTTCAAAGGTGAAAACCGATTCTTGCATGATCAAGTGATGTATACGGGTTATACAAGGGATCTTGGTCCAAGAAATGAGTTAAACGAATCAAAAACGAATTTTTACGGTTAAATCTTTGTTTTTAGTATCATAACCGTAACCATGAAAGAAATGGCTTGATCGTGAGTGTAACTTGCTTGGTATTGTGGTATGTTGTTTGTAGGCTCTGTATTTAGTAGTAGATAAGGCGGAAAGATGAGTTTGTAGCTTGTAGTGGCGGAAAACGAAAGGTATATTCGGTTATGTTCGGTTTTGGGAAATTTGGACAGATTGTTTATGCTTTAGAGTTAGGTCATGAAATTTTACAGAGGTGTTAAACACATGAAAAGATGGGTTCTGTGAATTTTTGGTAATTTTTGGATAAAGGATGAATATTTGGTGAATTTAATGCTCGGTTTTGGCCAAAAATGGTGAAAAATAGTTAAATATCATGAAAAATTCTGGAAACTTTCAGATAAGCTTTTCATATCATGTATGAGTCACACACAAAATTTGAGGTCCGTTGGAGAAGTCTAAGTAGGCTTTTCGGTTAAACGAGTTCTAGGGATTTCTAGCTCGGTTTTGGAAAAAGGGCATGTAAAAGAAGATTTTGGTTCTGGAAAAATTACAGGGGACTATGTGGATGGCAGGGGACATCCAGGAAAAATTTGGGATTTTTCTAAGGTCGTTTGGTATTTACGACATATTTAGTGTTTAAATGGTGTTTAAAAATAGATAAATAAATTTTAAATATAAGAATTAATTCTGGAAATATTTTTATAAAATTCCCCACTATTAAAAAGTGATTTGTGCAAAATTTCAAGATCCGAGAGTAAACGGATAATTAATCGTGCTGATTATCAAACTTTTAAAGTTAAAACGCGTAAACCGGTGAAGTTCGCTTAAGCGAGCTGACTGGTGTATAAAAACCTTAAAAATGGACTATTTTCATATAATTGAGTTAAACAAGTAAAAATGAATCATCCGAAAATAAGTCGGATGATTTGGGTATTTTTAACCGATTTTAACGGTTTCCGGTACACCAAAGACGGAAACGAGTTCCGCGGCCAATCGGGACGTCTAAACCGAGCTATAATTTCACATTTTAAATTAAATTATCAGACAACCACTATTTTCGGATCGTGTGTGACCAAACTCATTTTTGAAACATAAAACGGATATTCGTGCTAGGCACGCAAAACGAGAAAACGACTAATAGAAATTGTGACCATGGAACTCTAAACGACATCACAATCTGAGTCCGGAGAAGTATTTCTGGGTTAACATTGCCCCCGGAACAGGTACAGTACTGGGTTAACAGTGTCCCCAGATGTACCGATTGATAAGGTTAAAGATTATATAAACAATAATTGTATAATAACGATCGTAGGGATCATATTACAGATTGGACGTGTTAATTGATAATGATTGTTGTTACCTGCTTGCATGTGCTAAGGTGAGTTTCACGAGCCCCTTTTTACTGAAATGTTTTAAATATTTTCCCGGGGCGGAAAGCATGTTTCTATCAAAATGATTAAGTACATGCTGAACGCATGGAAATGAATGTATTTATATAATGTTTATTGTACGGGAATCGTACGGTAATGTATTAAAATGGTAATTGTTTGAGTTGTTAATATTGTAAGGTCCCGCAACAGTGTTCTGGGTTAACAGTGTCCCCAGAGGTTATTGGAAGTTTCTGGGTTAACAGTGTCCCCAGAGGTTAGTGGAAGTGTTCTGGGTTAACAGTGTCTCCAGAGGTTATTGGAAGTTCTGGGTTAATAGTGTTCCCAGAGGTTATTAAATGTATTTATGGGTTAACAGTGTCCCCAGATAATATTATATTATGATATTGATTTATCATGGTTTAATAAAATTGTGAAACTCACCAACTATTCGTAGTTGACCCGTTTTCTCACATGCTTTTCAGGTACAACTAAGATAAAGTGATTGATTACGTGCTAAGTGCTTGATGTGTGTAAGGTTTGCGTGCTGGACGTTAGGATACATTATAACAGATAGAATTATGAACCGTATTGTATGATGTGTGTATCACCTAGACGGTAATGAAAGATGAGATAATGTAATTTTGAAGTATATTAATGCATTCGGTTTTCTTTATAAACAATGTGGTTGATATCAGAGGTGTCTGTCGCATCCCGTTTACGTTTCCGCTGCGGTTACGGGGTATTAAATGCTGAGCTTACAAGTGAAACCTCTGTTAACCTAGAGACACATCCAATAACCTCTGGGGACACTGTTAACCCAGAAACACATTTAATAGCCTCTGGGGACACTGTTAACCCTGAAACACATTTAATACCCTCTGGGGACACTGTTAACCCAGAAACCCATTTAATAACCTCTGGGGACACTGTTAACCCAGAACACTGTTTCGGGCCTTACACTGTTAGCAACTCAGACAATTACCATCTTAATACATTACCGTACGATTCCCGTACAATAAACATTATATAAATACATTCATTTCCATGCGATTCGCATGTACTTAAACATTTTGATAGAAACATGCTTTCCGCCCCGGGAAAATATTTAAAACAGTTCAGTAAAAAGGGGCTCGTGAAACTCACCTTTTCGTGAACAAATAGGTAACACTGTGCACGGCTACCGGTCCGGATCTGTAATACGATCCCTAAGTCGTTACTATACAATTTCTATTAACATAACTTAAATTCGTGTTAACCGGTACGTCTGGGGACACTGTTAACCCAGTATCGTACACGATCCGGGGTCAATGTTAACCCCGAAACACTTCTTAGGACTTAGATTGTGATATCACTTAGAGTTCTTTAGTCAAAACTACCTTTAGTTTGTTTTCCCGTTTTGCGTGCCTAGCACGGTTATCCGTTTTTATGTTTTCAAAAAAAATGAGTTTGGTCACACACGACCCGAAAATAGTTGTTACTGATATTTTAATTAAAGTGGTGAAATTAGAGCTCGGTTTAGACACCCCGTTTGGCCGCGGGACCCGTTTCCGTCTTTAATACACCGGAAACTGCTAAATCGGGTAAAATTACCCAAATCATCCGAATTATTTTCGGATGATTTATTTTTACTTGATTAACTTAGTTTCATGAAAATAGTCCATTTTTAGGGTTTTTATACACCAGTCAGCTCGCTTAGGCGAACTTTGCCGGTTTACGCGTTTTAAGCTTTAAAAGTTTGTTTTTATTTTCTATTTAGCACAAATAATTATCCGTTTAGTCTCGGATCTTGAAATTTTGAACAAATCACTTTTTGACAGTGGGGAATTTTATAAAATTATTTCCATAATTAATTTTTATATTTAACATTTATTTATCTATTTTTAAACGCCATTTAAACACTAAATATATCGAAAATACCAAACGACCTTAGAAAAATCCCAAATTTTCCTGGGATGACCCCTGTCATCCACATAGTTCCCTGTAATATTTCCAGAACCAAAATCTCATTTTTCATGCCATTTTCACCAAAACCGAGCTAGAAAACCCTAGAACTCGTTTTACCGAAAAGCCTACTTAGACTTCTCCAACGGATCTGAAATTTTCTGTGTGACTTTTATATGTTATAAGAAGCTTATCTGGAATTTTCCAGAATTTTTCATGATGTTTAACTATTTTTCATCATTTTTAGCCAAAACCGAGCATTAAATTCACCAAATATTCATCCTTTGTCCAAAAATTACCAAATTTTCACAGATCTCATATTTTCATGTGTAGATCATCTCTGTGAAATTTCATGACCCAACTCTAAGTCTATCACAATCTGTCCAAATCATATAAATCATACGAAAAACCGAACTACCTTGTGTTTCTAGCTTTAAACCGCGAGGATCTCGCTTTCTAGCCTTTGCTAGCAACTAGATACAACACCTACAAGCACAAAAACACCACACCAAGCAAGTTACACCCACAATCAAGCCATTTCTTTCATGGTTTCGGTTATGATAAAGAAACAAAGATTTTAACCCTAAAAATTCGTTTTTGACTCTTTTAACTCCTTTCTTGGACCAATATCCTTTGTATAACTTGTATACATCACTTGGTCATGCAAGAATCGGTTCCATCTCGGGTTTTCACCCATTTTTCACTTGGAACCTCATTTTCTTGAAAATAACTCGAGAAAGGAAGGTGAACACGCATATAACTCGGTCTTTACCTCGTTTTCTTGCTTAAAGACTTGGGTTTTTGTTCAAGGAATTGAGAGAAAGTGATGAAGATGGTGGTTTGTGATCTAAAAAAAATAACAAAGGAATGGGGTATTAATCCCCAATTCCGATCGGTTCATTAAAGGGTGTGGGGTGGGGCCCACACCTTCATTCTTGGCCACACATTCGGATTGTGTAATCCGGATAATGTTGTGGATAATCTGGTTCAGTTCGTTTTTCGGTTAAACGTTTAATTCCGCTCAAAACGAGGCCTAAACGGTCGTTTTTCGGCTTAAAAATAAAATTTATATAAAACCGATTTAAAAACTTTATAAACTTAAACCATGACATTTATTAACTTGAAACATCATATTATTAATAATTGTGCATCTTTTTCGGCTTGATCGATCATCTCTTGCTTGGTTTGGTATAAAAGATTTCGTTTAACGTACCAACGTACCATTAAATCGAAATTCTTTTCTGTGCTTTATTTCACTTATCCCGAAGCTTTAATACTTCGTAAACATCACTAAATATCATATATTTAGTCTAAATGTAATCCCTGATTCGTTCGGGTTTCAATAATCGTCCATCGGTTAATCGTAATTCCAATACGATTCACTGTATAATCGAGTATAATTCGTACTGTGAATCATATATACTCGTATAAATGCATTATAATTCATATATTCAATATTTAATAACATGTAAATAGTATATACCGGCTAGGGTATACCTGAATTTGCCGGAATCGTTACAGACATCTGGGGACACTGTTAACCCAGTAATGTACCCATTCCATACGATTCCCGTACAATCAAATATTTATAAATACACGCAAATCCATGCGTTCAGTATGTACTTAAACATTTAAATAATAACATGCTTTCCGCCCCGGAAAAATATTTAAAAACAATTCAGAAAAAAAAGGGCTCGTGAAACTCACCTTATCGTAGGCAAATTAGTAATACAACACTCCAGCTACTAGTCCAAATCTATAATACGATCCCTAAGTTCGTTACTATACAATCTCTATCAACATAACTTTAACCGTGTTAACCGGTACATCTGGGGACACAGTTAACCCAGTACTGTACCCGTTCTGGGGGCAATGTTAACCCAAAAACACTTCACTGGACTCAGATTGTGATATCGTTTAGAGTTCACTAGTCGGATTTACTATTAGTCATTTTTCCCGTTTTGCGTGCCCAGCACGGTTATCCATTTTTATGTTTCAAAAATGAGTTTGGTCACACACGACCCGGAAATAGTTGTTAATTGATAATTTAACTAAGTTGTGAAATTAGGGCTCGGTTTAGATGTCCCGATTGGCCGCGGGACCCGTTTCCGTCATTATCGTACCGGAAACTGTTAAATAGGTTAAAAACACTCAAATCATCCGAATTATTTTCGGATGATTCATTTTTACTTGTTTAACTCAATTATATGAAAATAGTTCATTTTTAGGGTTTTTATACATCAGTCAGCTCGCTTATGCGAACTTTACCGGTTTACACGTTTTAAGCTTTAAAAGTTTGTTTTAGCACAAATAATTATCCGTTTAGTCTCGGATCTTGAAATTTTGCACAAATCACTTTTTGACAGTGGGGAATTTTATAAAAATATTTCCAGAATTAATTTTTATATTTAACATTTATTTATCTATTTTTAAACACCATTTAAACACTAAATATGTCGTAAATACCAAACAATCTTAGAAAAATCCCAAATTTTTCTTGGATGACCCCTGCCATCTCCATAGTCACCTGTAATTTTTCCAGAACCAAAATCTCTTTTTAAATGCCGTTTTCACTAAAACCGAGCTAGAAAACACCAGAACTCGTTTAACCGAAAAACCTACTTAGACTTCTCCACATGACCTAAAATTTTGTGTGTGACTTATACATGTTATAAAAAGCTTATATGAAATTTTCCAGAATTTTTCATGATATTTAACTATTTTTCACCATTTTTGGCCAAAACCGAGCATTAAATTCACCAAATATTCATCCTTTATCGAAAAATTACCAAAATTTCACAGAACTCATATTTTCATGTGTAGATCATCCCTGTAAAGTTTCATGACCTAACTCTACACGAAACACAATCTGTCCAAATCACAACCCTTATACAAAAACCGAACCACCTTGAGTTTCTAGCTTCAAACCGCAAGAATCTCGCTTTCTAGCCCTTGCTAGCTACTAGATACAACACCTACAAGCACAATAACACCACACCAAGCAAGTTACACCCACAATCAAGCCATTTTTTTTCATTGTTTCGGTTATGATATAAAAAACAACGATTTAACCGTAAAAATTCGTTTTTGGTTCGTTTAACTCCTTTCTTGGACCAAGATCCCTTGTATAACCCGTATACATCACTTGATCATGCAAGAATCGGTTCCATCTCGGGTTTTCACCCTTTTTCACTTGGAAACCTCATTTTCTTGAAAGAAAACTCAAGAAACGAACTTAAACACGTACCTAATACGATCTTTACTTCGGTTTTTCTTGTTAAAAAGCTTGGTTTTTGGTTCTTGGTCTTGAGAGAATAAAGGGATTGTTGGATATGTGGTTGTAAAAAGAAAAATGAAATGAAATGAAGGCAAATGGTCCGATCGGACCATATTGGAGGGTGGGGTGGGACCCACATCTTCATTTGTGGCCACATATTCAGATTCTCGTAATCTGGATAATGTTTTGGATAATCTGGTTCAGTTTGTTTTTCGGTTAAACGTCTAATTCGGCTTAAAACGAGGCTAAAACGGTCGTTTTTCGGCTTAAAAATGAAATTTATATAAAACCGATTTAATACTTAAACCATGACATTTATTAACTTAAAACATCATAGTATTAATAATTGTGCATCTTTTTCGGCTTGATCGATCGTCTCTTGCTCGGTTTGGTATTAAAGGTCTCGTTTAACGTACCGACGTATCATTAAATCGAAATCCTTTTTCTGTGCTTTAATTCACTTATCCCGAAGCTTTAATACTTCGTAAACATCACTAAATAATATATATTTCGTCTATAATGCAATCCCCGATCGTTCGGGCTTCAATAACCGTTATTCGGTTAATCGTATTTCCAATACGATTAACTGTATAATCGAGTATAATTCGTACTATGAATCATACATACTTGTATAAACGCATCATAATTCACATATTCATTATTAAATAATACATAAATAGTATATACCGGTAAGGGTATACATGATTTTGCCGGAATCGTTACATTCTCCCCCCGTAAAAGAAATTTCGTCCTCGAAATTTTTACGCGACGACTACTTCTTTTTGAGGAAATAGATGGGGGTATTTCTTCCGGAATTCGTCCTTTCGCTCCCAGGTATATTCTGGGCCTCGTTGCGAATTCCATCTAACTTTGACCAACGAAATCTTGTTGTGTCTAAGTTGCTTGATTTTTCCGTCTACTATTTCTACGGGTTCCTCTACGAAATTGAGTTTATCATTTATTTGGACACCCTCTAAAGGTAACACCGATGTCTCATCCGCCAGACATCTTTTCAAGTTCGATACGTGAAACACGTTGTGAACTGCACTCAATTCATCGGGTAGTTCTAATCGGTACGCTACGGGACCGATTTTTGCAGTAATATTGAAGGGTCCAATATATCTCGGGGCTAACTTCCCCGCCTTTCCAAATCTGACTACACCCTTCCAAGGTGATACTTTCAAATACACTTTATCACCTTTCTCAAACGACAACGGTTTTCTACGGGTATCGGCATAACTCTTTTGCCGATCCCGCGCGGCCTTCAGATTGCTCCTAATTTCAAGGATTTTGCTGGTCGTTTCCTGGACCAGGTCTGATCTAATAACCTGAGTGTCGCCCACTTCAGTCCAACAGAGTGGTGATCGGCACTTCCGACCATACAATGCTTCGTAAGGCGCTGCCTTTATACTGCTATGGTAACTGTTATTATAGGAAAATTCAATGAGTGGGAGATGTTGATCCCAATTTCCCTTAAAATCCAGTACGCATGCACGAAGCAAATCCTCCAGGGTTTAGATGGTCCTCTCAGACTGACCATCGGTCTGAGGGTGGTAAGCTGTGCTTAGATCAATACGCGTTCCCAACGCTTCTTGCACAGCTTGCCAAAGCTTAGAGGTGAAATGGCTATCCCGATCGGAGATGATTGAGATGGATAACCCATGACGAGACACAATTTCATTTATATAAATCTGCGCAAGTCTTTCTGTGTTATAATTATTTCTAATCGGGATAAAATGTGCTGATTTGGTTAATCGATCCACGATTACCCAAATTGCATCATGTCCTCGGGACGTTTTAGGAAGATGAGTCACAAAATCCATCGTGATTTACTCCCACTTCCATTCGGGAATTTCCGGTTGTTGTAACATCCCCGAGGGTTTCTGGTGCTCCGCCTTAACTCTCGCACAAGTCGTACATTTACCGACATACGTTGCGATATCCTTTTTCATACCCGGCCACCAGTAGAACTCCTTAACATCCTTGTACATCTTATCCGATCCCGGATGTATGGAATATTTTGATCTATGTGCTTCGTCCATGATTAATTCAAGAAGATCATGGAGGGTCGGGATCCAAATCCGACTTTTGAAATAGAGAATTTCGTCCACGCGTTGTTCGAAATTCTTCTCATTGCCGTAAAGTCCCTCCTTTTCGAATTGTTCCTCTTTCAACGCCTCACGTTGAGCGACTCGAACCAGGTCCGAAAGGTTCGACTGGACTATCAACCCCAACGCTCGCACTCGCAATGGCTTAACCCGATCTTTCCTACTCAAGGCATCGGCTACAACGTTAGCCTTGCCGGGGTGATAACGGATGTCACAGTCATAGTCGCTCAACAACTCGACCCATCTTCGTTGCCTCATATTTAGTTCTTTCTGATCAAATATGTGTTGCAAACTTTTATGATCGGTGAAGATGGTGCACTTTGTACCGTAGAGATAATGTCTCCAGATTTTAAGTGCGAAAATAACCGCTCCCAGTTCTAAGTCATGCGTCGTGTAATTTTTCTCGTGTACTTTTAACTGTCGGGAAGCATAGGCTATAACCTTATTATTATGCATCAACACGCATCCTAACCCTCTACGAGATGCGTCACAATACGCGACAAAACCATCGTCTCCATCGGGGAGACTTAAAATCGGCGCTTGGCACAATTTTTGCTTTAACGCTTGAAACGCCGTCTCCTGCTCTTCTCCCCATTCATACCTTCGATCCTTTTGAGTCAGGAGAGTTAAAGGTTGGGCGATGCTGGAAAAGTTTTCTATAAATCGACAATAATATCCAGCTAAGCCTAAGAATTGGCGGATTTCCTTTGGCGTTTTAGGCGCTTGCCAATTCTTAATTGCTTCAATTTTACTCGGATCAACGTGTATTCCTTGATGGTTTACAACGTGACCGAGGAACTGCACCTCCTGTAACCAGAAGTTACACTTGGAGAATTTTGCATACAACTTCTCCTGATTCAGGAGCTATAAAATTATTCTTAGGTGTTGCTCGTGCTCCTCTTTACTTCTCGAGTAAATCAAAATATCGTCAATAAACACGATGACGAATTTGTCGAGGTAGGGTTTACAGACTCGATTCATGAGGTCCATGAACACTGCCGGCGCATTTGTTAGCCCAAAAGGCATAACTAAGAACTCGTAATGGCCGTAGCGAGTCCGGAATGCGGTTTTTGGGATATCTTCTTCCTGAATTCTAACCTGGTGGTATCCCGATCTAAGATCGATTTTTCAGAAATAGCTCGCACCTTGCAGCTGGTCAAACAGGTCATCAATTCGAGGAAGAGGGTACCTATTTTTAATGGTTAACTTGTTCAACTCTTTGTAATCAATGCACATTCTAAGGCTCCCGTCCTTCTTTTTCACAAATAATACAGGTGCACCCCACGGGGAATAACTAGGACGTATAAATCCTTTATCCAATAATTCCTGCAACTGATTGGATAATTCTTGCATCTCGGACGGTGCAAGTCGGTAGGGTGCTTTAGCAACAGGGCCAGCTTGAGGTAATAGATCGATTCTGAATTCGACCTGTCGGGTTGGCGGTAATCCAGGAAGTTCTTCTGGGAAAACTTGTGGAAACTCGCGTACTACCGGGATATCATCCACCCGTTTCTCATCAGAATCTGTGGCCGTCAAGCTTGCTAGATACGCCACGCATCCCTCGCGTATATATTTTAACGCCTTGAGGTGGGATATAAATGGTATCATTGTGCCTGACTTCTCTCCTTGCACTAACACCTCTTCGTCATCCGACACCCGGATCTTGACGATTTTCTTTTCACAGTTTATTTCCACTTTGTTACGTGCTAACCAATCCATTCCCACTATCACGTCAAAACTGCCTAATTCCACCGGTAATAAGTCAATCAGGAAGGATTGATCGTTCAGAATAAAAGGGCAATTCCGAACTATCTGATTAACTATCATGGTTTTACCGTTAGCGACTTCTACGGTATAAGGTTCTATGGGTTCACTAATCGGAAGGTTTGCTATCGATAGGAATTTAACAGAAACAAAACTTCTATCGGCGCCTGTATCAAATAATACAGAAGCGTAATGATCAGAGACGAGGAATGTACCTGTCACTACGCTGGGGTCCTGGCGTGCTTCGTTCGCCCCCATCACGAATGCTCGGCCTCTCGCCGGATTGGACGACGATGCCTGACCCATGGTTTGCCTCCCACTTCCTCCCTGGTTCAGTCTTAGACAGTATCTCTTGAAGTGATCAGTGCTGCCGCATTCAAAGCAAGCACGGCTAGTGGTCATCATTTGGTTTCCTTGTGGGTTTTGTTGCCGGGCTGGTTGGGTCCTAAATGGCTGCGCACGGATAGGTTGCGGTTGTCGGTTCAGGTTGTTCAGGTTTGCCCTACATCTCGGTGCTTAGTGTCCCTCCCTGCCACACCGGTGGCACACCACCTCTTTGCACACGCCACCATGGTGGTAACCGCATTTCCCACACTTAGGAAACGTTCCCTTCTGCGGTTCTTGCCTTCCGCCTGAACTAGTCATGGCGTAGTTCTGGGCAGCGGGCCTAGCACGTTTGCCTTGCTGCTTCCCCGGGGTCCTATTATCATACGTACCTCGCTTTCCTCCGGCAGACTCTCCTGCCACCTTCAGTGACCCACTCCTCACGAAGTCGTATGTGACAATACCAGCTTGCGTCACCGCACCCTCAAACGTCTGGTGTCCCCCAGCGTTGACTATACTCCTTACTACCGGAGTTAGTCCCCATACATAACGCTCCACCCTCTTTGATTCAGGGGTGACCAACCACGGCACCAATCGCGACAATTCATTAAATCGGTTCGTATAACCCAAGTGGTCTGCCCCCTGCATCTCCAAGTTCCACAACTCGTTTTCTAACTTATGCAGTTCGTTTTTCGGGCAGAAATGTTCCAGTACAAGGGCCTTGAGTTCTGCCCAAGTCATGCGGTTTGTCGCTGCCTGACCGCGAGTTTGCACTATTGTGTTCCACCACGTCAAGGCATGGTCCGTGAACGTGCAGGTAGCATACTTAACAATGTATTCCTCAGGGCAGTTACTGATGTTCACAACCGATTCTATTTTCTCAATCCACCTAACCAACCCATTGGGTCCCTCAGACCCGCTAAATTCTAGGGGCTTGCACAACATAAAATCTTTAATTGAACATCCCCTTGTTGTAGGAGTCGGTTCAGTGCGGTTCGTTTCTACACTGGGTATAGGGCCATTACTGTCTGTAACGACCACCCTAGGCGGCGCGTCATTACTCGGAATCGGGTTACCGCTCGATGGAGGATTAACATTTCGTTCCCCAGCATTATTGGTGGTCGTTTGATTGCTCGCAGGGTCTGGATTGGTCGTATTGTTAATACTGGCGGCGATGCGCGATACTATATCCGGTATCGCCGCCTCTAACTGTCGAGCAATCAGACGACTCACATCCACTTCTGACATTTGAGCTGACCGTTTAGGTGCCATTCTACACATCATTAAGAAAAATACATATAATTAATACAAATTCCAATCTCGATACACAACACATATTCCATTCATTAATAAACATTAGTACATTTTACATAATCATCAGTACACATTACATTAACGTCAGCCCATAGATTACGTTTTCATACATCAGTCCTACATCGGCATCATTTCGACATAACCCGCTATGGGTCAGTGCTTGAATGATACATCAAAATATCTACAATGGTATCCCAAAAAAAAAAGACCCCCTATGGGCTAGTGACTGTACTATAACTACCCAAGATTCACTCTATGTTAGCATCGTCACTAACTGCTAACACAGAGTATCAAAAAGCGGACCCTGTCTACTACCACCCTACATGATCTAAACACGGTGGTATACCAACCACACCAACACTGCCACCATCCCCACTAACACTGCCATCAAACCCCGGATCCGTGTTTCCATCCGGTCAATCATCCACTGGGAGTAGGCGTCCTCCCTCCTCAGCTGAGCGATCGCATGCTGGCTGTCCAGTATGCAATCCGCCAAGTGATTCCTCCTCTGAATACCCACCGTCAAGGCGGTGGTGTGCTCATTCATCTGCTCGGTGAGCACCCGGAGCCACGCAGCCTCGGCGGAGGGACGCTCATCCCTCACAGGCCCGGGGGTACCCCACACGGGTGGCGGCACAGGCCCGGGCTGGGGGCGGGAGGACTCGCCCCTGTGGTAAGTGGATCCGGGTGGGGTAAAGGTAGGTGGGACATATGGGATACTGATCCGCGCCGTGAGGCGGGGACCGGGTCTGGGAGGGGTAAGGGCGACCTGTGGTGCGGGTGGGGTGGGGGACCTGGTAACCCCAGCAGGGGAGGACAATCTAGCACTCCTATGGCTAGTCTCAGTAGGCTCGGTGCTGGAAGCTAAGCGTACACTCCTAGAGTCCCCGGAACTGGCCTCCTCCGGGTCCTCCTCTACCGATAAACTTCGTGATCTTGACATGCTTACCTGTACACAAGTTAGCAAACATATAGTCCCTTTCATAATGTAAATCATAATTAAATTAATATACACACATTTATACAACCTTGTC